>NC_090755.1:17617772-17649616 GCF_036898095.1 Palaemon carinicauda | reverse complement strand
CCTCGAAATACAACCTACAAAAATTTCCTTCGACCTCAACCTCAAAAGTAGCCCAGTCAGAGATTTCCACCTTGACATCGCATCACGTTCCCTAACATCCGTCGACAATATCTAGAACTCGAACAAGAGCACCTAGCGCTATTGAGTTCGGGACGCGATCGACATATTTTCCTATCGAGATCACGATCAAAGGCAAGGTCTAAAGAGGTATAAGGTATAAGGCGTCCAAGACCCAGCGAGAATAGGTCGGCCTGACCCTGGCCCCCTGTAACCTACTATCTGGGCCGTGACTTTGGCCAAGCCCTTTTACCCCACGAGGGGCTTCTTAATGTGTCAATGCTGCATCTCCATTCCCACGCCCTGGTTTAGATTCGCCAAGGCCTCCTTCCAGAGGTAACCTTAATTTGCACGTGGGTCCGCACAATGACACTCGTCTCTATCTCGAGCGATAGATAAAGAACAATATTTATATCAAATATGAATTAAATTGATACACAATGCACTCGTCTATGTTTACACAAAGATAAAACAAGAGTATCAATTACGATAGCAAATATATCAGTAATATGAAACTTTGCTCAGTACAAGGTTTTATCAATCTCGATAACAAGAAAAAAAGAAAAAAGGAAAAAATTATGTTAACCAGGTAGAAGAAATAAATCATACGAGTAATAAGTATGACGAGAATGTGGTGTTCTACTACGGGAGAATGTGTGTCAAGGGACCGCCTTCACGGGCGAGAAGTCTGTGAATGAATGGACCAAGCCATTGTAGACCAGGGGGAGAAACGTTGGTACAGTAATATGCACGTTGTATAACAAATTAATCCTCGATCCATTTCATAATACTGTTTGTTTAATTCCCAAATGATTAGCAATCATTACTATAGGTAAAATATTTTCATTATGACATTGTTTTCGAGTTTTCGTAATAGGTAACCTATTTCAAACGCCAATAATGGACTCTTCCACAACTCTCACGAGTCACTGGGTTTAGATACCGGACCTGCACCACTCACGTGTCTCACTCTGTCGCTACGCCTCCCCTTCTAGTCTACGCAATCATTAAATTAATAACATTGAACCAGATTATACAATAAAGCCGTTTAGTTGGCAGTGTTTAACCAACGAAAATAGATTTACTAAATTATAATACCTAACATTCAGATTTAACTTTATTAAACAGTAAAATGTTCATTAAATTACTTTTATTATCTACATACAATTTCTTTATTTTTCAATCAATCTTACATTTACGAGCCACAGCTCTACCGTGAAAATTAAATATGCTATAAATACTGCAACAAACATCGTCCCCGTATGATCTTCCGTCTGGCAGAAGCAATTGCTGTACGACATTCAGCGAGCTAAGACCTCCCGGATGCTGGTAACCTCGGGACAATACCGCTTATCCTTAGAATAGGATTAAAATGATAAAACTTCATACTAAACATTTATAACACAAACTAAACACAAGAAATGAGAGCGCTTTGTAAAGGAATTAACCAACGATATAAATTAATTTCACGTAACGCCAAGAAAGTAGGGGACTACTAAAATAAAATGTGCAAGACACCTCCCCCAAGGTTTGAAAATGGACTCGCCCTGCTTCCTGGTTTAGGGTGTGCGCGGCTCGACTCGCATAACTGCATTGCCGTGGTGCTACCTTCATTGCTTTGCGGATATGAGAGTAGGCGAATTGCATCGCTAAAACCTAAATATACGATGTATATTGTGCCTTGAAATGAGGGGCTGAAATTCCAATTACATACCCATTATATACAAATAAATAATATACATAGAGAGAGAGAGAGAGAGAGAGAGAGAGAGAGAGAGAGAGAGAGAGGAGAGAGAGAGAGAGAGAGAGAGAGAGAGAGAGAGAGAGAGGGGGGGGGGGACTATGACAGAGCTAAGACCGGATGCAGCAACTACACAAGTTATAGACTATCCCTTCTCAGTCTCGGCATGCTAACGGGACTCCCCGCCTCATGAAATGGACCCGGCCACTGGGACTGCTGCCTCTCCGCTAGGCGAAGGGCAATAACTGCTATGCAGGTAACGTAACGCTGTCCTCAGTTTGATAACTGTAAACAAAATAAGCATTGCTTTTTCTCTAACGGTCAACACCCATCACTTACAATCATAAATAACGCTACACAGAGCACACTAGTGTTCCAAGGGCGTCACCCTGAGGTGACACACAGAGTTCACAAGAAATCCGCTGGGCGAAAAATCAATAGCGGTCTAGTGGCAGACGCCAAAATCAAGTGCAAGGTCAACCCGGGGGTCCGTTTAACCTCGTACTTGACCCCGTTACCTGCCAACGGTTTTGACACGGCCGCGTTCTCCTTTCTTGTCTAGCTTTAGGGGGTCGTTTCCCGGCCCCACTCGGTCATTGCCACGCCGGAGACGAACGGGTTGGCCTGGCACAATTACGGCAAAATGGTCATGGTCAACGATGTTAACAGTTCGCCTTCAAGGTTGGACCACAATCATTTTGGAGTCAAGGTGACGAGATGAGCAGAATTCGGAACGGTACCTTCAACGGATTTAAGGAGACATCTTCGGTCAATGGAGAGAACAAAATGAAGACGAGTCAAATATTTCGATGAAACTTTCAACAGAACTGTCGCATCTCTTAATTCTAATTAATTAGTATAATTTTATGTTCTTTATGACCTTTTATGGTAACAATTTAATTAATTTACAATAATGAATATTAAAACCCGTTAAAAAGTAATTACAATGAATGCAATATTTTAGACCTTAGATAATATCTCTCTCTCTCTCTCTCTCTCTCTCTCTCTCTCTCTCTCTCTCTCTCTCTCTCTCTCTCTCTCTATGCAACCATTTATTCCCGTTTTCCTCGACACTGGTACCGGGACAGGCTATTATATGGAGGTCATTGACAAGTAACCTTGAAATTCAACGATCGGTTGCAAGGTTGCAAAGTCGTGCCATAACCGCTGCGTCAACTTAAAAACTCTCATTCAAGGTCTTCTAAGTACAACAGGTAATTTTGAAGGGATAAAATTGTAATCTGTCAAGGTCAAATGTATTCTAAAAATAACTAATAACTAAACACTATTATAGAATTCAATTAACTATTTTCAAGGTTACCAGATTCTAACTAAACAGATTTAACGAAACCACTATTGAAGGTTATAGCACGAAATTAAACATATGAAATATGTTTTATACACTTGGGTGCGGATCTGACCGATTGATTGCTTGGTGTATTTATTCAACTGGCGGCGCATTAAAGGTTATAAAGCGCGAAGGATATTGTGATTTTATTTATGCACTTCCGGGTATATAAATACTTTAAATTCAATCTACAAAACAAAACAAAAATATATACGGTATTGATATTTAATATAACACGCTTAATATATACTTGTATTTTACCGCTACAATAGTTATTGTACGGAAATCAGATTACTACGCAATATAAAAGGCACAATTTTACTTAAAACCAATTATATAAAAAAAAGTATTTTTGATACAGGAAATTAATTTACTTCACGGCAAATACTAAGGAAAGTGCTATAGTAATCCCCAAGATTTGTCCATTTGCTCAGAAAATGATTCAGGGGACTGTAGCCTTCTGCTTTTCCAACCAGTCTTGCAGCTTTATAATAATAATAATAATAATAATAATTAATTACCAATCACACTTATGACTAAAGGGTCGAGTTTGTCCAGGGTTGTGGTGGCCGATGTGGTAAAGTCGCGGTGATCGCCAAACTGGGGTTCGAGTCACGCTCAACCTCTTTAGTTCCTTTGGTCATTGCACTCTAATCATCCTTGTGAACTAAGGATGGGGTATTTGGGAGAGCCTATAGGTCTATCTGCAGAGTCGTAAGCAGTGATAGCCTGGACCTTGGGTGGAGGGGGCGCTTGGGCCGTTGATCATATAAATAAACAGTCTCTAATGGAAATATTTATCTCCCAAGACTTGGGAACTATCTCAGAGGTTTGCACATTAAAAACGACCGGGCCAATCTCATATGACCAATGCGCCATCTTGATAAAATGACTTCGATTCTTCTGTCTTTCTGGTCTGACGACTTCAGAGAGAATCAATTCGTTTGATTTATTTCAATTCATTATTCAACAGTTTGCCATTTTTCTAACAGTAAAAATGCTTTTAGTTAGATAATCCTTAACGGAGAGTTTAATGGCAAGTTCTGGAAATGTATTGCTTGTTTAGCAGCTGCACTACATTTCTCGTAACCAACAAGTCCAGCAAGGGCAGGAAACTAGCATAGCTTAATATTTACCCTTTTGAGAACAAATTATAAAAAATACAAATACTTGTAATAAAACTGGTGATAATAGTAAACACAGAGAGAGAGAGAGAGAGAGAGAGAGAGAGAGAGAGAGAGAGAGAGAGAGAGAGAGAGAGAGAGAGAGAGAGAGAGAGAGAATTAATGTCCTAATAAATGAGTTTCAAATGTAGCGAGTAGAGTAGTAATTCTAGAGAGAATTACTACTCTACTCGCTACATTTGAAACTCATTTATTAGGACATTCTCTCTCTCTCTCTCTCTCTCTCTCTCTCTCTCTCTCTCTCTCTCTCTCTCATTCATAATAATCAATCCATCAATCTCTCTAAAAGGAAACTAACTTCCGACACTTCTAAACATGGATTTTACTAAGAAATTATCGAATAACAGAAAAATCTCAAAGAGGATTATTACGTCTCGAGGGCTTTAATTCATTAAGGTGAATAGTATTATTAGTATTGATATTGTCACTATCATCAGGTAATTTGTGTGTAATCGCTCAGTCAAACAAATGAGAGAGACCTTAGCCATTGTAAGCAGCTCCTACGACATTTCAAAACCAAATCATTGTTCTCTAATCTTGGGTAGTGCCCTAGCCTCTGTACTATAGTTTTCCACTGTATCGGAGTAGTTTTCTTGCTTGAGGGTACACTCGGACACACTATTCTATCTTATTTCTCTTCCTCTTGTTTTGTTAAAAGTTTTTATAGTTTATATAGGAGATATTTATTTTAATAAACCTTTTCTTAAAATTACTTATTTTTCCTAATTTCTTTTCCTCACTCGGCTATTTTCCCTATTGGAGCCCAGGTGTACAGGTTTCAAATTACCCCAACCAAATCTTATCCCCAGGTAGTTTGAAACCGGATTCAGACTACCGGGGGTTAACTTTAAACCCGTTTTAAGCTACCCCCGGGGATAATTTGAAACCGGGTTTAAGCTACCCCCCTGGTTTCAAACTACCCCCCCCCCCCGTTTTTGTGCAGGATCTCATCATTTATGAATATTAATAAATTGCTTTTGATCAGGGTCAACACAATCATTAGGTTATATGTATATACATGTACTATTTCACCTATTGGTATCGTTTATTAATATCTAGCCTTTATCCGTTTTATGTTTATGTCTTAGATAATAAATGTCGGAAATTCCGTTACCAGTCATGGGCGCATATTTTTCCGAGACAGGGAGACGAGGTGGAAGTCGTTACACTTTATAGCCCTCTATGGATTGCATTGAACGCAGCTTGTGTTAAACTCACAACTGTTGTTACTGATTTTAGCCTAAAGGCAGGCAGCTGTGTGTTATCATGGGCTAAATCAAATCCTATTTAAACCATCTTCCAGAGTAGTATGTGATGGATTCGTGTATAGATTCTTTTTTTCTCTGTTGTTGATCTCGAAATGGAAAATTATTGAAAACCTGAGTGATAAAATGTTTAAGAATTTTACCTAAATGTATCAAAGAAAAAAAAAAAAACCTCGCAACATAGTCACCTGTACATTTTCATGCGGTTTATATAAGACTTCTGTCCCTTTGTCATAGCTCCATTCTTTCCTATTACTCATTTCATCAAATGACAAAACAGCAATACCTAGTAATCGAGACTTCATACCATATTTAAAGTTGTCTGGTTTAAATTGAATCGAGCTAACAGTAGCTTAGCATCCAAATACTACGAAGTTAATATGCATTATCACTTGACAGAATATATTAATAAAAAGATATATGGACACAAGGAGTTCTATTGTTATATTGCATCTATGGGTATAGTCAAACCCTTTTAAGAGCCAATAGCGGCATTGCCAGTTCTCTTGGGTCATTTTCAAACCACACCTGGCTTGACCGCTTTAATCTATGGGCGAGCCAAGAAAAGGAGAAAAGGTTCAGCTAATAAGTCATTCACCCGGATTTGAACGGTCTAAGAATATAATCTTTTAATTTGATACTCTCTCCAAATAGTTTCTTTCGCTCTTTTTGTTTGCAACCACGTGGTGACAAGTTGAAACTCTTAAATATGACAAACAGCAAAATTGTTATAAAACGATTATCATACTAACAGAAATAATCTTAATTTTGATATCAAATGAATTCAGTTCTCAATTCTGATTGATTATGACATATACAGATCTGAATTGCAAGTTAAATAGTTGCCTTTCATTGTGCAAAATTATGGAATTAGTGTACTTAATACCCTTGACCCAATTTTCCTTGCAAATATGAAACAAATTCGTTTTTTATATGTAGGTTGCATCTGTGACACGTTTGATTGATTGGTAAATTCCAAATTGAACAATTTCATTATCATTTTCCCATTTAAAAAACTGATAGACATTGTATGCCCTTTTTCTTTCTTCTGGGCGAAAAACACTACGCTGAGAACTTACCATGGGTTTTACGGAAGCCTATTGTGCAAGACAGTGAATGAGGAAGATAATCTTCATGCATTTACTAGGATTTGACCAAAGGTCTCTGTGAACTGACCCATTGAAGATGTAGCAACGTGTATGCCATATCTCCAAGTTTGTCATTTTGTTTCCCTTGTCTTAGAGAAGCGAAAGCATCGAGATTAAGGAGAATCGGCACCGCCGCAAGTGAGTTTTGGTGATTGGCACCTTAAGCTGCCCGTTGGCTGCCCTTGTTCAAAAGATGTGTGTGTGTGTGTGTGTGTATATATATATATATATATATATATATATATATATATATATATATATATATATATATATATATATATATATATATATATATATATATATATATGCATGCATTTTTTAAATAAAATAGTCAACACCATTTATTCTGAGTGATTTCTGTGTCAATTTCTCCAGGCATATTGCCGCCCGAAGCTCATGCACCTAAAGCACATGAATGGAATCTATTGGATAAAAAAAAAAAAGAGAAAATAAAATCTCGACAGTCACGCGCACACTGAAATAAAATGAAGTTTTACCCCGTTATCACTAAACCTTAAATGACAGTCTGTAACTTCAAATAATGTGTATTAGTGAATTATATGACACTTAGGTCTTAAATACGAAAATATCAACTATCACACGAACACTGAAATAAAACAAAATTTCACCTCGCCTTTGTCACAAAACCTTATATTACTGTCTGACTTTTAACGTGTCATATAATTCTCTAATACACAATATTTGGTCTTGAATACAAAATTAAACTACTTTTCCTACTGCTGCGAAGCAAGCAATAAATGCATGATACATATTTGCGATGTCACATGAATTATTTATCATTCTGATGAGGGGGTAACTTGAAACCGGTTTCAAACTACCCCCACCCCCACCCCGGTAATCTGAAACCGGTTTCAGGTTACCGGGGGGTAGTTTGAAACGGGGGTAACTTGAAACCTTTACACCGGGCTTATAGCATCCTGCTTTTCAAACTAGGATTGTAGCTTAGCAAGTAATAATAATAATAATAATAATAATAATAGCAGTACCGCAAATTGATTGAGTTTGGATGGAACTACTGCCACGCGTGTAAAACTAATGCGCGGTGCTATTTATTATGATGTCTGAGAACTAGGGCGATGTAGGAAAATTCACGCTCATGTCTGATATTTACGCGGAGTTTAGAAAGGAAGCTGCGTAATTGGAAATTATTCAATTAAAAAATGGTTTCATCTTTAGTGAAAAAATTGATAAAATCTATAGAGGCTTCCCCCCAAAATCACTTGGAAGGACAGTCAGCTATGCCAGTGAAGGAGGGAAAGAAGTTAATAAAATTTAAGGAAATAAATATGTGCGACTTGTTAAAGGTTATGAGAGATGAAGAATACATATTGTGGAAACGACCCTTTCCCAAACAGTTCAATAAGTGAAGCTCCAAACAAACAAGTCGTATATAATATTTACCTGAACATAATTAACCTAAGTATATCTCAATCCTGTTTTCCTAGCTGTGAAAAAACTGCGTTGATCAAACCAATTTACAAAGGGAAAGGTGATGTAAACGAGCTAAATTCATATAGGCCCATTTCAAATTTATCCTACATGTCAAAGCTTATTGAAAAAGTCATAAGTGAGCAATTATGGGCGCATATTGACGAGTTAGAGGTATTCCCGGAAAATCAATCGGCCTAGAGAGCTAATCATTCTACAGAAACTACTTTGTGCTCAATAATGAATGATATGATAGGTCTTCTTGATGGGGGAAAGTGTGGAATTTTAATTATGTTAGATCTTAGTGCTGCTTTTGACACTGTTGTGCACGAGTACTTACTTGACGACTTAAAGTCTATTGGAGTGACTCAGGAAGCACTGAAATTTTTGCGAAGTTACTTAGTGAACAGGAAGACTATTGTAGAAGTTTCTGGAAACCGATCCAATGAGAGAATACTTATGAAGGGTGTACCACAGGGTAGTGTCCTGGGCCCTATCTTGTTTAACATATATACTATCGAGCTATCACACATCTTGAAAAAACAAAAAGTGGGTTTTAAACTATATGCAGATGATACTCAGTTTTACCTCTCAATTTCAACAACACAAGATACAGGGAGGAAAATTGATGAGATAATGACTGAAATAAAAACATGGATGCAGAGGAAAAAGCTCAAATTAAATGATGATAAAACAGAATGTATGTTCTTTGGCACAAGGGTGGCTTTGAAGAATTACCAGTTAATTCAAAGTATAAAAATTGGTGATGCTGATGTTGGGATTGTGCCTGTTGTGAAAAATTTGGGTGTACTGATAGACTGTAATTTGTCAATGAAGGACCAAATTGTGAACACAGTGAAAGTGTGTAACTATCACCTGAGAAACATAGCATTTATTAGAAAATATTCAACAGAGGGCAGTACAAAAATTTTAGTGATGAGTCATATAATATCAAGGCTTGATTATTGCAATTCTCTGTACTACAAATTGCCCAATACACTACTAAGGAAGCTTCAAAATGTGCAAAACCGGGCGGCTAGACTGATAAAAGGCATTAATTTTCGGGAGAGAATAACTCCTGCACTGATCGATCTACATTGGTTACCTGTTAAGGCTAGAATTGAATTTAAAATTTGCTTGTTGACTCACAAAGCACTTACAAGTGATAAGCCTAAATATCTTCGTGATTGCTTGGTCCCCTACCCTGAAGCTACCAGCGCCGCTGTAAGAGTTAGACATGAAGATGACCCACATAGACTATTCGAAATTAGTGTGAATCATGCAATAGGAGGAAGAACGTTCAGTTATGCTGCACCGAGACTCTTTAACGACCTTCCACTCGATGTCAAGAATAGCACAAATGTGGCAGCCTTCAAGAAAAACCTGAAGACTTATCTTTTTAGAAAGTGTTATAATAGTGACCTGAAAACTATTAAGCCTGAATACAAATGCTAGCGAAATAACTGATAACGATACAGAGCAAAATATTAACTGGAAAGGAATTATTTTTTCATACACCAAGGCCCGCCTGAACAGACCTTTAGTGTTTGATGGAGGGCGAGAAATAAACCTCTAAAAGTAAAAGTAAAAGTAAGTATTGGCCTTAACTTGCAGCTACTGATACCTCTTTCTATTATGTCACTGATCTCGATGATTAACTTGTTAATATGACTGAACACAGTACCATTTATTGTCCGAATTGTTTAAAAGAAACCAAATGTTAAGAATTCTGCACAGTCGCCGTTTTTTCACAATCTATTACAAAGCCTAAACTTTTACATAACCTGCTATTGACAATATTAAGTTGTGTATTAATCTATTGATCGAAGACATTCATATAATTTGAACTTTTCTTCCAGTAGCAGCACCTAAGAATATTTTATTCCTTTAATTGAATACAATACTTTCGAGATTTCTCCAGATTTACCACAGGAGTGAGGATTTAAATTTAAATTTTGATAATGAAAAATATGTAACGTAAAGCCTGTTTGATACCCCTTTATAAAACCAAGTGATATGTTTTTTTATAAAAAGTGTATAGGCCTACTCTGAGATTTAATAAAATCCTTTTTTTTTTTTTGTATGTCCGTATTTTTCATTTTATTTTTTGTATAATTTTTATTTCTTTTTTGTATAACTCTTACCACCTCGAGTCTGGTCATCCTCGCTCTAAAATTATGTCGTAGACCTAAAGAATTTTATCATTGTAATTTATTTTCAGAACTACAAAAAATCTAACAAGACTCGCTTGAAATTAACGTTGTAGCTGAGCTCGACCACTTCCATAAGTGTCGGGAATTTCGAACTGATCATTCGAAAGTCCCGCCATTTAACTCCACAAACGTTACGTTAAATTGAGGGAAGGCTGGAAGAACTCGCGGGCGTTGAGACTAATGACTATGGTCTAATACGAGACTGTATTAGGGCCTAAAACTTAAGCACCTGGTAGGGAAGGAGCGGATGTTAAAGAAATTGAGTATTTGTAATTCATGATTCACGAATGTAATGACATTTTACTGTACCACGATGAAAATGTCCTATGTTTAGAGCCAAGGACTCCCTAAGCTGGTGGATTACGGCAAATTATGGCCTTCAGCCGAATCATTAAACCCCCCCTTGTATTTAAAAAAAAGGACTAACAGTTTCTCAGTCTTGTGGCAAATAAAGAAGCTTAACCAACCCCTCATAAATGAATAAGGTAAGAATTCCCTCCCCTTTGCCAAGGACACATTAGTCAGCGCGGGAAATCAGAGTTTTCGTCGGAGCTACGGAGCTCAGATCGTCCTCTTTTGCCTAAAATCCCCAGTCCAAGTTGTCTAAAATTGTTATGTTTCTGCTCCTTGTGTAACCAGGTCGGTTTCCCTATAGTTTTTGTAAGTGTGATGTGAGATTTTATCTTTATATATTTCGCTGATCCTTGTGATTGGGGATCAGTGTTATTCATTAAATTACGATAGAAAGCCTTGGTATGTGGTCTACCAAGGTATATTGCTGAAATTGTGTGCAATTTTATTTTAAGTCCGATGTGGACTTACGTGTTTTTGCGAGCACGTGAAATTATTTGAAGTCGGATATTTCATTTAGTATGCAGTGTAAAAGTTTTGTTATGTTATTCCCTTTTTAAATAACTAATTTTGTAATAAAATTGTAAAGGTGTAGCTGTATTTTGTTGATTCCTGGAAGGTTTTGGGAGTCTTTCCTCTTCAAGGTCTTGCTATCCGCCCTTAACATCGGGCTCAGAACTTACTATATATTTGTCGAAGTGAAATTCACGACAATAAGAATATCAAAATCCAGGTATAGGGAACTGAGTCATCTTGTTATCCGAATTCGCACTAGACCTAATTTCCAGGTTCCAATTCTGGACAGGTTGGTATTGGGGAAACTATTCTGGATAATCATACCGAAGTCACGTACAATCATTCTATCTCCTCCTGTGACTTGAACCACTCACATATGACATTGCATAGACCCTTAAGCATGGAATGACTCATGTCATTTAAAAAACATAGAAGCAGGTGTTCCCTCCAGACACCACCACCCTAGAACAGTACACGCCACCTTATAAAGATCGAGCCAATCTTAAGGAACGCCATAGTGCACCTCAATGACGATGATTGATTGATTGATTGAAAGTTTTCTGGCATCCTGACATCTAAGGTCATTGACGCCGATACCATTTACTGTATATGAAAATTAAAAGAGAATTCGATTAAAACCATAAAAATTAAGAAGTCATTAAAATAGTTAAATAGTTTTCAGAAGACCTGCTTCTGAAATAAATCTAAAAATTCCGCTCGCATAGTAAGACACATCATGTCCAAGAATCTTGGCAAGGATAAACCTGCCATCCTCACCTCGAGCCTCAAACAGATATCTATTTCTTAAGTTAGTAAAATTAGGGCATTCGGTCAACAAATGCCTCACTGTTAAAGGTACTAAGCAGTCCTCGCAATACGGTTGGTGTTGGCCCTTCAGCAGAAACTCGTGTGTCAACCGTGTGTGACCAATACGGAGACGACAAAGAGTTGTCTCCCATTTTCGGGGAATCATGTTATACCTCCAAGGTGATATGATATTTGTTACTTCCCTCATTTTATTGCCGTCTTGACTGTCCCAGTGCTGTTGCCATTTATCACAAACCAATTTCTTGATGTAAGGTAGGAGATCGTTACATGGAATGGGATACCTCCTTGGCAGCAACTCGGATGCCGCATTCTTCGCCAGTAAATCTGCCTTCTCATTCCCAGACACACCTACATGTGCTGGAACCCAACAAAATCGAACAGTTATACCTTTCCGTCCAATAATAAAAAGCCATTCTAAAATCTTTAAAACTAGAGGGTTACTAGAATTAAAAACTTCTAAAGCTTGAAGAACACTCCTTGCATCACTAAAAATTGTAAAATTACCCTCCTTTTCCAAAGCTATTTTCTCAATAGCGGTTAATATGCCATACAGTTCGGCAGTAAATATGGAAGCTGTTAGAGGAAGTGCACCTCTACAATTAAAATCATTACTATGTACTCCAAATCCAACGCCAGCATCAGATTTGGAGCCATCAGTATATATAAAAGTCGATCCCCTATGTTCTTCGACATGTTCCATAAAAAGAGACCTGGATTCTAAGTCAGTCATATTCTTCTTAACTCCAATAAAGTATTTACAAAAAGATATGTCAGGTAATTTCCATGGAGGCGTTGATGATACCTTGAATGGAAGTACCTTATTTCTAATTATATCCAGACTATTTAAAAATCATTTCACCCGAAAGCCATAAGGTTGAGGAGATTTTGGGTGCAACTCAAAGTATGATGCGTGTCTTACAAGGCTTGCAGTCTGAAAGGCTAGAGAGCTAGGGAGTCTTTGCAATCTAAACCAATACCGAAGAATGGAAGACATTCGGTAAAGGTCTAGAGGTAACTCCCCAGCATCAACAAGGAGACTTGGGATAGGCGAGGTTTTAAAAGCTCCAGTAGATAATCTAATACCTGCATGATGTATCGAGTCTAATATTTTTAACCGGCTTGGGGTGGCTGAAGAATATACCTCACAACCATAACTAATTTTGGAAAAAATCAAGGCCTTGTATAATTTTAGAATAGTATTGCGGTCTGCCCCCCATGATGTATGGGACAATACTTTTAAGATATTCAGAGCTTCAACACATTTAGCTTTTAGCGCTTTTAGGTGAGAAACCCATGTAAGTCTACAGTCAAATATCAAACCTAAAAATTTGGTTTCCGATACACATGGTATCCGTTGACCTTTAATGTATATATCCGGGTCTGGATGTACTCCCCGGATACGACAAAAATGGACAATGGTAGTTTTACTTGTCGAGAACTTAAATCCATTCATGTCAGCCCACTGGATAATTTTATCAATAGAGAGTTGGACTTTTCTCTCAACCATTGCCATTCTAGTGCCAGCAAATGATATTGAGAGATCATCCACAAATAGTGTTGAGAGAACATCCTGGGGAATGGCTGAGGATATCCCATTAATTGCTAGTGCAAAAAGGGTTACACTCAGCACACTACCCTGAGGAACTCCTTCTTCCTGGCACTTACTCTCTGATAGAGTTTCCCCCACTCTCACTTGAAAAACTCTACGTGAAAGAAATGCCTGAATAAATAGTGGCAGCTCTCCTCTCAATCCCAATTCATGAATGGTTTTAAGAATACCATATCTCCATGTGGTATCATATGCCTTTTCAAGGTCAAAAAATACTGTAACATGGTGCTGTTTGGAAGCAAAGGCTTCACAAATAGAAGACTCAAGTCGTATCAACACATCAGTCGTTGAGTGCATTTTTCGGAATCCACATTGAATCGGTGATAAAATACCTTTCTTTTCAAGGTACCATATCAGCCTTGCATTGACCATCTTCTCCATGATTTTACATAAACAAGATGTCAATGCAATAGGACGATAGTTTGCTGCTAAAAACTTGTCTTTACCGGGTTTTAAAAAGGCTAAAATAATGGCTAGTTCCCAAACACTTGGGTAGCTATGATCATGCCATATTCTATTAATAATGCTTAAAATAAATAGCTTTGTATTAAAATGTACATGTTTAATCATTGCATATGGAATTCCATCGGGTCCAGGGGCTGTATCGTTGCAATGAGCAAGTGCGGAATCAAATTCTCTTTCAGTGAAAGGAGAATTATACGACTCTTCCCTTCTCGTTGCAAAATTTAAAATTTTCTTTTCTTCAGTGCTCCTATACTGGTGACCAGGGGCTCCTTCACACTTGCTGGATACATTTGAAAAATGATTAGCCAGGGCATTGCTAACTTCATTTGCTTCAGTTACATACTGGCCATTCACCTTCAACACTGGTGGTGGGTTGGGGGTGAATTTGCCAGCTATCTTTTTTACTTTCCTCCACACAGAAGATGGTGGTGTTCTACTGTTAATAGAGGAAACAAAAGACATCCATGACTGGCGCCTTGCTTCTTTCATGGCACGACGGAACTGTGCTCTACATTTCTTGTACATTATTAAATTCTCATCAGTTCTGCGTCTACGCAATCGTGTTAGAGATCTTCTTGTGGCTCTGTGGAGTGCAGTTAGTTCTGAAGACCACCACGGGACTGGTCGTCGTTTGAATAACCCTGTTGTTTTGGGAATTGAATTGACTCCTGCTGTATGAAGAGTTCCATTCAGTAGGTCTATGGCATCATCAATACTTTCAAACTGTTCTGCTCTCCCTTCGATTTAACTTAGCTCACAAAATTTAACCCAGTCTGCCTTGTCTAGATTCCAACGTGGCGATCTTTGCAAAGGCGGACCCTTGTTGGTGTTTATAATGATTGGTGCATGATCACTAGTATGCCAATCATCTAATGTCCTCCAATCAAAATCAAGAAGGCAGTTAGAGCTTGCAATTGAAAGGTCAATGCATGACAAAGTACCTGTCTGAACATGGAAGTGTGTGGGCTCTCCGGTATTAAGGAGTCCCACATCCTCATTCTCCACAATTGTTGAGATAATATTGCCCCTTGTGTTGGCCAAAACATCACCCCATAAAGGATGTCTACCATTCATATCTCCCAGTAAGAGAAAAGGTTGAGGGAGTTGTTGAATGACCTCTGCTAAATCATCATATAAAATATTATCATTTGGAGGTAAGTACAGAGAGCATATTGTATATTTTCTCCCAATATCAATTTGTACAACAACTGCCTGCAGGGTTGTACGTATAGACATGGGTATTTGGGGAACATCTCGACGAATGTACATGAGACTTCCGCCATGGCTCCCTGCTTGTTGATTATATGGTGTTCTATAGCTAACATACTCTCGAGGACTAGGAGTGTTAGAATCAAGCATACTTTCCTGTAGACATACAATTATGGGGGAATGCTCATGAATTAGGAGCTTAAGTTCTTCATATTTCGCCCTCAAACCCTGACAGTTCCATTGCAAAATGGAGGAGAAAACTATGGATTATTTCTGGAAGACATCTTGGATGAGGTCTTCCCATTAGCAGTTTTTAATGTAACATTATTACCAGTATGTTTCTTCAGAGGTGGTCTTGTTATGTTGGGTTTAACGTTGGTGTTTTTCTTTGTATTCTTTTTATCTATTTGTTGAGGTGGATGGTGGACCTCAACTTGAATTTCTGATTTATTCAGTCCATCTTCTGGTTCATTAGAAACATCAACAGACAAAACATCAAATTTATTTGATGTCATAACCTTAACGTTTCTAATGGAGGGTGGAGAGAGAGATGGAGGTCTCTCTCTTTTGCGATTAATAGATGGTGGGATTCGAGGTTTTTGCACCTTTCCCACAACAGGTGCATCAGGTAAGTTAGTCTTAAGTGGAACCTCCATCAGATCAGGCAAGGACATGGCCTGAGAGAGGTTTGTATTACTTTTTGTAATGGCGGCTGAAGGCTGTACAGCAATGGGCAATGACCTAGTGTTAATACACCGTGGTAAAGCCTCAGGAGGTGATAAGGTTACCTCGTTATTTGACATTTTGTCAGATAGTATACTTTTTTTTGAGCTATTGGCAGTGCTAGGTTGGTTTGATTTTAATGCCTTAGCATATGTATTTGATTTATTTAATAGTCTTTTGGCATGGGTCACACTTATGTGTTCTAAGTTTGATTTGTTGAGGGCAGCTTCCTCCAACTTATATAGCTCGCAAATCTTGTCTGTGGATTTGTGATTCGAGCTGCAATTTAAACACCTGGCTCCAAGTGCACACTCTCCATGGTAAGATTTGGAGCAAATACCACACATCTTCTCATTTTTGCAAACTTTGGACGGGTGCCCAAATTTAAAACAATTAAAGCATTGCAATGGCTTCTGCTTGAAGGGTCTTACTTTAATCCTTTCGTTCTCGATAATAATATGAAAAGGTACATCAGCATCCTGGAACGTAAGGATTATCATTGATGTACCTGGGACTTTATGAACTTTCCAAACATTTAATGGACACATGGCTAGTATCTCCTCCTCTGTAAAATCATATAGGTCTCTGTTAAAAACTACGCCCCTTCCGTAGCTAAAATTTAGGTGGGGTTTGACATCTAACTTAATGTCATCATTATTTATTTTCATATTGGACAATATTACCGACTGTGTACTGGATTTGGCATGGATAAGGAAACTATTTTTTCCGAAACGAGATATATCGCCTGGTGCAATAGTTCCTACTTTTTTCTGAATCAATTTGCATATTTTAAAATAATTCCCTGTAACCCCCTTTGATTCAGCTATAAGCCACATCGGTGGTTTTGGATTTCTCTGGGAGGGCATGACTAAATCTGTGCCTTTTTCCAACCAATCGGCAGGCCTGTACACATCTAAATCTTTTGGTACCTTATCGCAGAGAGCAGCCGCGACATTCAAGTTATTAATTTTAATATTATTCAAATTACTTATTGCACTAAATGCTTCGTCATAACTACTATAAGATATCCATGAATCCCAAGTTTCAGCTACAAGTTTCATCCTTATTTCTTTTATGCATCCATAGCATTCAAATGCTTTACATAGATCATCATAATTTGTTTCTATTGAAATTTGTGTAACATGGAGGATTCGAAGTTTCCTCGTGTTACCCAAATTACTCGATTTAGAAATATCAGTAGAATGGTCCTTTCCCGTTCCGAGGTCATCAACAGAGCTATCCCTTATCACA
The DNA here is from genome assembly GCF_036898095.1 of Palaemon carinicauda. Lineage (NCBI taxonomy): Eukaryota > Metazoa > Arthropoda > Malacostraca > Decapoda > Palaemonidae > Palaemon > Palaemon carinicauda. The sequence continues at coordinate 17,632,259 of NC_090755.1, read as the reverse complement.
TTAGCAGAGGTCGTCAACAGTGCCGGGGGAGAGTCAGCGTATCCAGGAGATGGGGGTTCGTTCCTTAAAGAATCCATTATAGTATAGAGAGGGAAAAGTTAGTTTGATGTACCTGCTCGAGAATGTTAGGCCATCACGCGTCGGAAAGGAAATTTGCACTCTCTACTATCGGCACAATGAGAGTATACTTCCCAGATGGTCCACTCCATACCCTACCCGAAGGATAGCATCAAAACAGATATAGAGGCACAGGTGTAAGCTGAACCCGCCTGTTAGGACTGAGACCAAGAAATTATGGAATCATCCTCCCCATATCTATAATGACGGGCTTCCGGCCAAAAGCCGAGAGTCCTACCCCAAGCATTGGATCCCCCTGGATTCCGAAGACCCAACACTTGAGAATAGTTCCGCCAAAAAGGTCCAAACCATCTTCGGGATGGCTGAAATCATCCAATACTCTCATATATAGCTTTGAATGCAAACACCTCCCAACCGCGATACCTCCTCCCACTCATCAAAGCAGGCAGCAATAAAGGATGTATGAACATCCCCGCCGGGGCTACAATGGATGTGAAAACATCCAAGCCATAGGAGAAAAGAAAAAAAAAAAAAATAAATAAATATATATGTACATAATATATACACACATAATGAGGGAAATTTTTCTCATAGAGTTTGGAAAGCAAGACTAAAGAAAGTTTGTGAAATTAGGATAAGGTCGAAGTAGTATTGAGAAAAAGAAAAAGGTAAAAGAGAGAAATTTAGATTCGAACTGGGGGAGCAATTTCCCCAAGTTCGAGAGCCCTCTTGCCCGTCACCAAGTTTCAGCACGGGAATTAAATGCCGTGCTGAAGCTTAATGACTTCATCAAGGCATTCTCTCATTAAGAGGGTCAATGACGATGACCTACCTACAAACTAGCATGAATTTATACGAGGGCAATTGACGACAAGGCGCCAATAATTAGAATCTTTGAATTAAGGTTGTGAATTACACAATCTACCTTGCCTTTGCCAAGGATTTTTAGAAAGTAATTTTCATATGACACGAGCTTGAAGGAAAACAGCTTGACGGACGAGACAACTTCTCAAATTGAGCAATATCCTAGCCATCACGTGTCACATTAGGGGTCCCATAAGGAACAGTATCCTGTCCTGTTCATAATTATTAGTAATATTAACTACCAACCAACAACACTCCCCTCTAAATTTGCTGAAATTTACTATATTCTACTTCCCTGTCTCACGTGCTTGTGCTAGCATGAAAACACAAGATGATCTATCATCAGTGTAGGGACGAGTGAGTGATATTGAAAATCAAATCCATTACAAACACACATATATAAATATATACATACATACATACATATATATATATTTATATACTGCATATATATATATATATATATAAATATATATAATATATATAATATATATATATATATATATATATATAATTACATTATATAATTATATATATATATATATATATATACACATACATATGTGTGTGCATATATATAATATATATGTATGTATATGTATGTGTATGTGTATATATGTATATGTATGTGTGTATATATATATGTGTGTATATATATATATATATATATATATATATATATATATATATATATATTTTTGGGCTCAAGCCATGTCGTCCTGATGGAAGTTCCTTAAAGGCAGCTTCCTAGGGTATATTACAACTACGGCGATATTCTCAGAGAATTTACCTTAAGGTACCCAGAATTCTAACTCCTGGAGCGAGTATCCCTAAAAAGACCTTAGGGATATCGTAAATATCAGCGGACGTATTCTTGACACGCCACATAGCAATCTATACCCCGAATAGAGTTAACACTTCGTAGGGGTCAAATGGCAAGAAAACGAAAACGATAAGAAAGGGGGGAGCCGTTCGTAAGGCATCTCTCCTCCCAGTTTCGTAAGCGTGCCCTGCGCCGCTCGCGGCGCCATCTGTATTCCTTTTTGCGTAGCTATACAACTCTGTGTTTTTCCCTGTGTTTCTACCAAAATCTTGGATTTACTCTCGTATTATGCTTTCTCCAACTTCTTCTGCTTCGGATAAGTTGAGTACTATTTCTTTTATGTATAAATGTAGGCTCTTGTTTAAAATTAAAGTAATTAAAAGAGTTATCTTTGATACAAGAGCTGTTGCCTGCTGGAGGCGTCATGGACGCTGTCGCTCGCTAGAATAGGATTTATTTAGTTAGCAAGAGCGACGTTCCCAGCCCCCTGCGCTTTAATAATTAGCTGCTTAGCTTAATTAGGAATTCTGTTATGATGCGATAGTAGTGCGCCTGGCGAAAGATTTGCCTAGGCTGACCAACACTAGTCTTCGTAGCCTAGTTGTTGGCCCTTGTACTTCCTGCATGATAATTAGTCTTCCAAGTGTGATTTTATATTGCTTAAAGCGTTAGGCAACGTTATACATATAAGCCCTTTTTCGAGTATTTTCCAAGATAGTATTGGAGTGAGTTTCGGTGATTTAGGTAATCGATTCTCTTAGTGCCTAGGCTAGGTTGTCTTAGGTCATTATAATATTTTATGGGCTCAAGCCATGTCGTCCTGATGGAAGTTCCTTAAGGCAGCTTCCTAGGGTATATTACAACTACGGCGATATTCCCAGAGAATTTACCTTCAGGTACCCAGAATTCTAACTCCTGGAGCGAGTATCCCTAAAAAGACCTTAGGGATATCGTAAATATCAGTGGACGTATTCTTGACACGCCTCATAGCAATCTATACCCCGAATAGAGTTAACACTTCGTAGGGGTCAAATGGCAAGAAAACGAAAACGATAAGAAAGGGGGGAGCCGTTCATAAGGCATCTCTCCTCCCCGTTTCGAAAGCGTGCCCTGCGCCGCTCACGGCGCCATCTGTATTCCTTTTTGCGTAGCTCTACGACTTGGTGTGTTTTCCCTGTTTTCTACCCAATCTTGGAATTTTCTCGCTTAATAATGCTTTCTCCAACTTCTTCTGCCTCGGATAAGTTGAGTACTATTTCTTTTATGTATAAATGTAGGCTCTTGGTTAAAATTAAAGTAATTAAAAGAATTATCTTTGATACAAGAGCTGTTGCCTGCTGGAGGCATCATGGATGCTGTCGCTCGCTAGAATAGGATTTATTTGTTAGCAAGAGCGACGTTCCCAGCCCCTTTGCGCTTAAATATTAGCTACTTAGCTTATTTAGGAATTCTGTTATGATGCGATAGTAGTGTGCCTGGCGAAGTTTTGCCAAGGCTGCCAACACTAGTCTTCGTAGGCTAGCTGTTGGCCTATGTACTTCCTGCATGATAATTAGTCTTCCAAATGTGAATTTATTGCTTTAAGCGTTAGGCAACGTTATACATATAAGTCCTTTTCGAGTACCTTCCAAGATAGTATTGGTGTGAGTTTCGGTGAATTAGGTAATCGATTCTCTTAGTGCCTAGGCTAGGTTGTCTTAGGTCATTATAATATTATCTGTTCCCCGTTTGCTCCCTTCTCTTCGGGGAAGGGGCAAACCCTTTCCCTCTGTTTAAGCCTTAGGCTTAACTCTAGTGGTTTATTTGAATTAATCTTCAAATATATCTATGCTGGAGTAGTACTGTACCTTCCCGTTCCAACTGAATTGGTTCAGAGGGGGACAGTACAACAGTGTTTAGTCTGAGCCCGGTTTGTCTGGCATGGGGCAGAGTCTCCCTTGCTGATTGACTCGGGCATTAAGGGTTATCCCCTTGATCCACCTTGTTGGGTTCCAGTAGTGATCCCTTTACTCGGTGACTCATCAGACTGTCCTATTGCCGTTCCGGTCTCGGGATATGTTCCCTTTTCTGGAAGGGCAATTCCTTCCTTGCCGTGGTTCTTGGGAGGCAGCCAGTAGTGCCGGCCTCCCTCTCGGGTCTTTCTCTAACTGAGATGAACTGTCTTAGTTGGGAATGACCCTTAACCAAGGTAAGGTTGGATAGGACCCTCTGTCCTTCCCTTCTTTTTTTCCGTTCCTTGTGTCAGTCGTCTGCATCCTTGCCTAGCCTAGGTTGGGATGAGGAACTGACGTGGTCTCCTGTCGGCCGGCAGAGTGTGCCGACCGGCAGAGACCATTACTTCGAGTGCTGCCCGGTCCTTTCTTGGTCCCTCCATCGCTGCCGTCTGTAGATTCAGTATGCAGCGGTTAGGAAGCTTGACTTAGTGTCTCCCCTTCCTTTCGGCACTCTTTCGGGTGCCGGGCTAAGACTCATAGTCTCTTAACCCGGCACTCATTCTATTGTCTTAGTATGTGTTGTCCTTGCCGTCTGCCGGCCTACAGGCCGGCCGTCGGTGGGGAGGGGTGTTCTCCAGTTCTCTTGCTGTCGGTCGGCGTTGGGTGTATACCTTTGCCGGCCGGTCTCTTGCTCATCTGCCGGCCACTACAAGTGGGGCCGGCAGCCGAGCGCTGCCTAGTGTGGGGGGCCAGCCGGCAGGGTTTGTTTACTGCTGCCGGCCGGCCTGCGACACTGCCCAGTCAGCCGGCCACTAAGAATGATGGCCGGCAACGCAGTGCAAACCGGGTGGCTGCGGTCCGGCAACCACTGCCGGCCGGTTCAGGCATGGGATCTGGAGTTCTCCCCAATAAGGGTGATCTGATGTTGTGTACTTGAGACCTACCTTTCGAAAAACGGGGGGGGGGGGGGGGGGTGCTGACCGGCAATAGCCGGCTGGCACACCACCCTCAGGTACTGTATCAGTCCTCTCTTGGTGGTATATTCAACCAAGGGAGTTCATGATGTAGTAGGTTACAACACTGTCTTTTCTATCTTACTTGTGTTACTGGTACAATCACTTGGTGTCGCCTTACAAGGATAAAAGATAATTCTTTTATCCCTGGCCGGAATGGTAATATTTTACCTTAGGTGTGAGCTACACCTAATTTCCTTTGGAAATACGTTCTCTGGTTATTCTAGTAAAGACTAACTATGTGACTTGGCTGGTGGGCTTCCACAGGTGTTTGTGTGGGTTTCACAAGTAGGTGTCTTTCCCTTATTCTTGTTGAATACTCATTTGTTACATGTGAATTGAAATTCACTTGATATTCATGGAAATTTTTCTTCTTTTACAGGAGGAGCATCCGAAGTGTGATAGTGTCTTCTGCAATGTCCGCAGTAAGAACTTTTGCGGACATGCCTCGTGTAGGAGGCACGCGGCTTGTGCAGCCTCCAATGATGACCATCGTTACTGGGATCCGCAGGTATGTGCTGTATGTACTAACCTGCTATCAGAGGCTTTTGAATCCCCTAGGTCGGCGGAGTCAAGAGATGCAGCGAGGGAGAGGCTTCGCTTATGGGTAAGGGGTTTCCAGAAAAACACCACTGGACCTTATCTTCCTAACGAGAAGATGAGGGCATACCTTTTTCCCAAGGCTTCCCCTGATGCTGTTGTTCCCCAGCCTCGGCCGGAGATCCCTCTGATCCAGATTCCAGTGGAGGAGGATGTCGCTGACGCCATGCAGGACATCCAGTTGGACGACAAGATGTCCGACTTGTCCGATCGTGCGGAGCAGGATCTCCTCGCAGAGGGCGAGGAGGAGGATCGAGATCCTATTGCCGTGGAGGAAGAGGTTCCCGTATCATCAGACGTGCCGGTTCAGGTCTCTGAACCTATCCCCTCTACCTCGTCCGCTCTTCCAGCAGAGCTTGGACAGGCTCTCTCTTCCATCGTTGGTATGATCCAACAGATGCAGAGGGAGAATAATCAGAAGGCCGCTACTTTGGAGCTCCAGATGCAGAAGATCACAGCATCACGTGGACCTCCAAAGAAGCTCAACGTCAAGGACCTTCCTCTGTGCTCGGATGCCAACCCGTGGAGATATGCCGAGCACATGCCGATGACGATCGGGAAGATCGTCATGTCGGAGAAACTGGGCTCAGTTCCCCTTGAGGAGGTGGAATTCTGGCCCAGTAGAGGGGCCTACCCGGACTGCTATGTCCGTTTGAAGAAGGAGCCGGCTTCGAAGGAGGAGACGGAACCAAAGGAGGTGATTATCCTGGATCACTCCAAGGCTCAAGCCACTTTAACAGCTGCTTTAAAAGAGAGGGGGTTCTCAAACTCAAAAGTTGCCGCTTTGAGTAAGAAGCACCCCTCCTTTGTATCCTCCCCGGCTAGGGCCTTCCCCTTTATGCAAAAGGGGTTTGCGGCCGTCATGAAGGCGGTTGAAGCTGGCAAGCCGTGTCCGTCTTTGGAGGAATGTAAACCTCTATCGTTGGCATTGCCAATGGACAATAAGGACTGGAAGGAGGTGCACCTTACTTTCTCGGTTGGGAAGTTGGACGCCGACATTGCAGGTCAGCAGTTCGGCGAAAACCTTCCCAAGTTGTCGGAATTCCTTCTACGGAGGGAATTGGACACAAAGGAGCGCCTGGCAGCCTCGATGTCTCTCCAGACCAACATGGAGACGATGGCTAGCGACCCCAAGATGCCAGAGATGTTCATGGTTATGGCCAAAATCCATCTGGCCACAGTAACCAAGGACCTCTATTGCTTTGTTAAAGCAAGGAGGGCCTGTAGGGAGTTTGTGTTCGCCTCGGCCACAGTGAGGCATGAACCCAAGAGGCTAATTTCATCCAGCATCTGGGGTAAAGATCTCTTTCCCAAGGACGTGGTCAAAGAGATCGTGGACAAGGCTGCCACTGAGAACCGCAATCTTCTCCTGAAGTGGGGCCTGTCCCTTAAGAGGAAGTCTTCTCCGGATGAGGGCCCTCAGCCGAAAGGAAACGCGAAGTAGTCAAGGTTTTCCTCCCGTCCAGCCAAGTCCTTAAAACCGCAAAGACAACAGCAGCAGCAGCCAGCTTTGCCTCCGGTTCCACAACTGGTAGCCCAGACCCCGACCACCTTCCAATGGGTTCCCCAAGCCATGTCATCAGCTTCCCGGGCATTCAATCCCGTGTTCGAGGGACAGTCGACCACGTTTCGTGCAAGACCCAGAGGAGCAGCTAGAGGGTCATCAAGACGCCCCTCTAGGGGACGAGGATTCAGAGGTGGTCGCGGCCAGGGAGGCAAGACTGCAGGGCAGTCAAAGTGAAGTGTCGCCGGTAGGTGGGAGACTTCAGTATTTCCGGGATCGCTGGACCTTCGATCCCTGGGCCCACAGCCTTCTCAAAAATGGACTGGGTTGGAGTTGGTACAGTACTCCGCCCCAGTGCCCTCAATTTTTCCAACACTCCACCCCCGTTTTGGAGGAGTACATCCAAGATCTGTTGGAGAAAAAGGTGATCAGGAGGGTAAAGTCCATCAGGTTCCAAGGGAGGCTGTTTTGTGTTCCCAAGAAAGACTCGGGGAAACTCAGAGTCATTCTGGACTTGTCACCACTCAAGTTCATAGTGAACCACAAGTTCAAGATGTTAACGTTACAACACATAAGGGCCTTACTGCCCAAGAGGGCATATACCGTCTCCATCGATTTGTCAGACGCATATTGGCACGTTCCAATAAGTCGTCGTCTCTCCCCCTACCTAGGATTCAAGCTACAACAAAAACTTTACGCTTTCAGGGCGATGCCCTTCGGACTAAACATAGCCCCAAGGATCTTTACGAAGCTTGCGAGCGCAGCTCTCAAACAGTTACGCCTAAAAGGGTTCCAGGTAGTAGCCTACCTGGACGATTGGTTGGTGTGGGCAGCATCCAGAGCAGAATGCTTGCAAGCTTCCCTACAAGTGATTCAGTTCCTGAAATATCTAGGCTTCATGATCAACAGAAAGAAGTCTCGTCTTTCTCCAGCTCAGAGGTTCCAGTGGTTGGGAATTCACTGGGATCTAGTGTCACACCGTCTTTCCATCCCGATGTCAAAGAGGAAGGAAATAGCGGGGTCTGTCAGGAGACTTCTAGGTTCCGAGAGGATATCAAGACGCGAACAAGAGAGGGTTTTGGGCTCTCTTCAGTTTGCATCAGTAACAGACCCAGTGCTAAGAGCACAGTTAAAAGATGCAGCGGGAGTATGGAGAACCTTTGCATCGAAAGAGCGAAGGGACTTGAAGAGACCGGTCCCACTTCGACTACGTTCTCTTCTCAGACCGTGGTCTCAAGCCAGTCGTCTAAAGAGGTCTCTACCTCTTCAGCCACCCCCCCCCCCCCGTCAGTGACAATCCACACAGACGCCTCAAAGGTAGGGTGGGGGGGTCACTCCCATCGGAAAAAAGTGCAAGGGATCTGGTCCAAGCTATTTGGGACCTTTCACATAAACTTTCTAGAAGCTATGGCAGTACTTCTTACCCTGAAGAAAGTATCCCCACGTCACTCGATCCACGTAAGGTTGGTACTGGACAGCGAGGTGGTTGTGAAATGTCTGAATCGGCGGGGATCGAGATCCCCACCTCTCAACCAGGTAATGTTAGCTATATTCCGACTGGCGCAGAAGAAGAAGTGGCACCTGTCAGCAGTTCACCTTCAAGGAGTCCGGAATGTGACCGCGGACGCTCTATCCAGGGTTACACCGATAGAGTCAGAATGGTCCCTAGACGCAGGATCATTCTCTTTCATCTTGAGACAAGTCCCAGAACTGCAGATAGACCTCTTCGCGACGAAGGACAACAAGAAGCTGCCGAAATATGTGTCCCCATACGTGGACCCCTCGGCAGAAGCAATAGATGCGATGTCCCTCGATTGGAACAGATGGTCCAGGATCTACCTGTTTCCCCCTCACAATCTGATGTTGAGGGTCCTCAACAAACTGAGATCCTTCAAGGGAGTAGCAGCAATAGTGGCCCACAAGTGGCCGAACAGTGTATGGTTCCCTCTAGCTCTGGAACTACGACTGAGGTTTCTACCACTCCCGGACCCAGTTCTGTCCCAGCAAGTCCAGAAGTCGACTGTCTTCGCTTCATTACAGAAAACCCGAACCCTGCAGCTCATGATTTTCTCTCCCTAGCGGTGAAGAAACGGTTCGGAATCTCGAAAGATAGCATCGACTTCCTGGAAGAATACAAGTGTAAGTCTACTAGGAGGCAGTACGAATCTGCGTGTAAGAAATGGGTAGCCTTTGTCAAAGATAAGAACCCGCACGAGATCTCTACGGAGTTCTGCCTATCCTTCTTCATTCACCTCCACGGACAGGGGCTGGCGGCGAACACAATTTCTACATGTAAGTCAGCTCTAACAAGACCCATTCTATATGCCTTCCAGGTAGACCTCGCTAACGAGATGTTTAATAAAATCCCAAAGGCCTGTGCTAGGCTTAGACCATCAGCTCCTCCAAAGCCTATTTCGTGGTCGTTAGACAAAGTCCTTCATTTTGCCTCATTACTAGATAATGAGGAATGTGCGTTGAAGGACCTGACTCAAAAAGTGATCTTCCTTTTTGCCCTTGCTTCTGGGGCCAGAGTTAGTGAGATTGTGGCCCTCTCGAGAGAGGAGGGCCGAATTGAATATGGGATTTAGGCATTAAGCCAAGCACTGGGGCATCAAAGGCCATTCAGCGCTATACAACGAAAATCATTCAATCATATCTGTACACTCACACCATTTAGTATCATTTTAACCTTTAATACAAAACGTAACACTTTCATACAATAAAATCTAGATGTGAAATAAATAGGGATTAAAAGGGTAAAAAAAATAAATTAATAAAATCAATTATAGCTCGTAATATAACCCAATACTTTGTATAAATTTTCTCAAGTTCAGGGGTATTACAGTTTTCCCCCAGTATATCTCTTAACGGTTTGTCCTGGAGTAAATGTGTCCTCCTCTGGAGATTAAAAACAGGACAATCGACTAAAATATGTTTAACATCCATTGTCACTTGACAGGTATTACAAAGAGGGGCCCGTCCTCCCTTCCCCACTCTTCATTAAATAATTGTGCGTTGCATGTGTATGGCCAATACGCAGCCTAGTTAAAATAATGGTATCCCTTCTACTTGTAGAATTACAAGATGACCATTTATCCACCAATGGGTGGATTTGTTTCAATTTTGTATTGGTGGTCAGTTCAGACCATCGAGCTTGCCACTTATTTTTACAGTAAAGATGAATCTCACTTTTAAGATCTTTGTAAGGAATACTCAAGGGGGATGGATTACTTAGCCCTGAAGCTTCCTTTGCTGCCTTATCTACTTGTTCATTCCCATCCACCCCAACATGGGCAGGGACCCAACAGAAGTGAACACTGATACTCTTCCTAGATTGCAGAAGTACTAACCAGTCCTGCACCTCTTGTACTAGATGATGGCCTGGCATAATTTGTTTTAATGAGAGTAAAACACTATTGGAATCCGTAAAAATTGTATAAAAACTATTTTGGTTGCCATTTTTAAAAATATGTTGGACTGCGAGAATTATTGCGTACAGCTCAGCAGTAAAAATTGAACAAGAGTATGGGAGTTTCCTTCTAATAACAATATCCCCCACCACAGCTGCACTTCCAACTCCTGCAGCCGATTTGGAGCCATCTGTAAAAACATGTTTCCCATGATGTTGAGCAGCATGATTTAAAAACTCACTTTTCATAACCCTACTAGGTAAGATATTTTTCCCTCCTGCCGTAAAACATACTTTAACAGGTGGATTACACCAAGGAGGAGACTTGGGATATCCTACCTCTGCTATCTGTGCTGTTAACAAGCCTACTTCTCTAGCATCATTTTTCAGCTGTACTTCCAAAGGCTTAGGCACTCTAGATCTGTTAGGAGCCCGATCTAAAGGCGCCCTAACATATTTACAGTTAGGATTGTTTCTCACAGCAAGGGACCTAGCTAAAAACCTCAAACTCAACTCCTCTCTGCGAATGGAAAGGGGAGGTATGCCAGAATCAACATAGAGACTGTCAATGGGAGATGTTCTGTAAGCACCTGTGCAGATGCGAAGCCCAGCATTGTGAACAATATCAAGTTTTCCAAGTAAAGTCTTTGTAGCTGACCCATATATTTGGCATGCATAGTCTAACTTGCTCAGACACAAAGATGTATAAATTCTAAGCAAAGTTGTTCTATCAGCACCCCAATCAAAATGCGATATCACTTTCAGAATGTTCAGTGACTTCTTAACCCTGATAGATAGGTCATTTATATGGGGACCAAATGTCATTTTCTTGTCGAAAATGACTCCAAGAAACTTGACACTATCCTCATATGGCAAAATACAATCATTTAAGAAAAGGGTGGGGATCTCTTCCCTTTTACGAGTACGAGTAAAGCGAATGGCTTTGGTCTTCTGAGGAGAAAACATGAATCCGCGAGAATTTGCCCATGCGGAAGCAGCATTTATTGCAATTTGAAGATTTTGGCATGCTTGTAGTGCAGATGATCCACTACAATAAATTGCAAAGTCATCGACAAATAGTGATCCTTGTATGCCAGGAGGTATGTGACTAATGAGACTATTAATTGCAACAGCAAACAAGGTCACACTCAATACGCTGCCTTGGGGGACACCTTCTTCTTGCATGTAGGATGAAGATAGTTCTGACCCTACTCTCACTTTAATGGAGCGGTTTGATAAAAATTCTTCAATAAAAGAGAACATATGTCCTCCTATACCCCACAAGGCCAATTGCTTTAAAATACCACCCCTCCATGTGGTGTCATATGCCTTTTCGAGGTCAAAAAAGACACCCACCACCTGGTTTTGGTTAGAAAAAGCATTTGAAATTTCCCTTGATAACATCAGCAAAGGGTCTAGAGTACTTCGGTTCTTCCTAAAACCAAACTGTCTGTTAGATAAAAGATTTTTTGATTCTAGATACCACACAAGTCTGTTGTTGATCATTCTCTCAAATAGTTTGCATATGCAACTGGTCAAGGATATGGGCCTATAACTAGATGGCAGTTCTGGGTCTTTACCAGACTTGTGGCCTGGAATTACAATTGAAGTATGCCAGGAATCAGGAGATGTATGGGAAGCCCATAGACCATTAAAGGTTTCTAATAAAAATTCCTTGGTATCCACTGGAAGATGTGATATCATTTCATACCGGATGCCATCCTCACCTGGGGCAGTTAAAGAAGAGCTGGAGATAGCATTTTGCATCTCCTCCATACTAAAAGGCAGGTTAAAAGCTTCAGTATTTGAAGAAGCAGGAGGAACAACAGATGTTGATGCTCTAATTTGTTGAAATGCTGGGGAATAGTTGTCAGCACTTGATACATAAGCAAAGTGCTTAGCAAGAACCTCTGCTACATCTTTGGGGTCAGATATATATCTATTATTTTCCCTTAATATTGGTAGAGGCTTAGGGACGAATTTACCTTGAAGTTTTCTAATCTTGTCCCATATTTCCTTTGAAGGAGTTTTGGTATTAATATTAGATATATATTTCTTCCAAGATGCTCTCTTTGCTTTTTTAAAAATTCTTTTTTGTTTGGCACAGGCTCTGAGATATGCTATTCTATCTGCTAAATAGTTTGTCCTCAAGTATCTTCTGAAGCAAGTTCGGGTCACTTTTCTTGCGTTGGCACATTCTTTACTCCACCAAGGAACTACAGAGCGATGAGGTAAACCGCATGTTTTAGGTATAAACTTGCTAGCATTATCATCAATAATATTTTCAAGATGTTGATAGGCATGCACTGGAGATGTAAATTCATCATATTCTTTATCAGTGTGTGAACAGTTTTCATAAGCTGCCCAGTCTGCCTCATCTATCTTCCATTTTGGTGGACACTGAGAAGGAAGATTATGGACATAATTTAACATTATTGGCCAATGGTCACTGCCATGTAGGTGTTCATTTACTGACCAAAGGTAGTCCAATCGAATGGATGAGGAACAGATTGACAAATCAATGGCTGATGTAGAGTTGTGGACTACATCATACCTAGTTGGAGAACCATCATTCATTAGTATTACATCATTGTTGTCGATTAATTCTTCAACAAGATTACCCCATCTATCGCACACATTTTCACCCCATAAAGTATGCTTTGCATTAAAATCACCCATTAAAATAAAAGGGGCAGGAAGCTGATTGATCAAGTCTTGGAGGTCAGAAAGTCTAAGCCTTCTTGGATTACCAGCATGATCTAAGAGGAAAAGTTCTAAGGATGGTTCAATATATAGCGAGCATAAAGTAATTTTTTTCCCGATATGAGTTCTAACTGCACATGCCTGTAGTGGTGTATTGAGTGGGATTGTTTCAAATTTTACAGATTTGTGAATAATAAAACCTGTACCACCTTGAGCTCTTGCAGCTTGCAAAGGAGGGGATCTACAAAAATGATAATTGAGTCCGGGATTAAATGGTTTGTCACTGATCTTGGTTTCCTGTAGGCAAATTACCTTCGTGTCTGAGTCCCTGGTTAAAGTTTTTATTTGCTCAATGCTAGTACTTAGACCTCTGCAATTCCACTGGATGATAGACATTATCTTTTGTTATTATTTTTCTTTGTCTCATTTGTCTTTTGGGACTTTTCAGATGAAGCCATGTAAGGCCTGGAGATGGAAGGCTTTACTAGGCCACCACTCTTCTTTTCTTTCTTTCTAGGATCTTTATAAGAGTCAACCTTAGTATCATGAGCAGTAGGGCACTTACCTGACTTAGATGAAGGTGAGGATGATGGGGACCTTTTCCTCTTTGGAAGATCTTGTTTTCCAATCTCCATCAAATCAGGTAGAGATTCTGCCTGAGACAATACATTTAAGGTGGTGGAAGCCACATTGGCTTCCTTGGAGGATTGTGCTAGAACTTCAACAGTTCGAGCACTTAACCCAGAAGGCTGGGCTACTACCTCTAGGGGAGATGCTCCTATCGGTGACAATACTTTTGGTGTGTTGGACACCATATTGACCTCTTTGGAGGTTTGTGCTCTGGCTTTTATAGCCTGAGCACTTGACCCAGATGGCTGGGCTACTACCACTAAGGGAGATGCACCTGACGGGCCAGGTGCTGCCACTGGTCCCCCTGTGGTAGTAAGGGGTAGTGGATTATAATCTTTTGTTGGCATCTTAACCGCGCGAGCAAAATTAAGTTGCCGATTGAGTAAATGCTTTGCATAACCTACACTTATATGTTCAGCATTTGCTTTCAAGATTGCAGCTTCTTCATTCTTGTATTCTCTACATCTTTTATCATTTGGTTTATGATTATCTTTACAGTTTGCACAGGTTGTATCTCTGTTGCATTGGCCATGTTCTAACAAAGAACAGTTAATACAGATCTTCGTATTATTGCAGTACCGGGAAGGGTGACCGTACTTGAAACAATTAAAGCATTGTAAAGGCCTAGGTTTATATTCTCGAACACGTACTCTTTCATTCTCAATAATTATATGATCTGGTATAACAGGGGTTTCAAATGTTAAAACTACCATGCTTGTTTGAGGGATCTTACTTACTTTCCAAACATTAGCAGGGCACATGTCCAGAATTTCTGGTTCTGAGAATTCATATAGATCTTTATCAAAAACTACTCCTTTACCATAGCTGAAGCTCATATGTGGTTTAATATCCTTAATAGGATCAATTTCTGCAATCTTCATGCCACAAAGCATGTGAGCTTGAGTATCTGATTTTGCATTAATCAAACA
>NC_090755.1:17611397-17617272 GCF_036898095.1 Palaemon carinicauda | reverse complement strand
GAGAGTTGTGGAAGAGTCCATTATTGGCGATTGAAATAGGTTACCTATTACGAAAACTCGAAAACAATTCATAATGAAAATATTTTACCTATAGTAATGATTGCTAAATCATTTGGGAATTAAACAAACAGTATTATGAAATGGATCGAGGATTAATTTGTTATACAACGTGCATATTACTGTACCAACGTTTCTCCCCCTGGTCTACAATGGCTTGGTCCATTCATTCACAGACTTCTCGCCCGTGAAGGCGGTCCCTTGACACACATTCTCCCGTAGTAGAACACCACATTCTCGTCATACTTATTACTCGTATGATTTATTTCTTCTACCTGGTTAACATAATTTTTTCCTTTTTTTTTTTTACTTGTTATCGAGATTGAAAAAACCTTGTACTGAGAAAGTTTCATATTACTGATATATTTGCTATGGTAATTGATACTCTTGTTTTATCTTTGTGTAAACATAGACGAGTGCATTGTGTATCAATTTAATTCATATTTGATATAAATATTGTTCTTTAATCTATCGCTCGAGATAGAGACGTGAGTGTCATTGTGCGGACCCACGTGCAAATTAAGGTTACCTCTGGAAGGAGGCCTTGGCGAATCTAAACCAGGGCGTGGGAATGGAGATGCAGCATTGACACATTAAAAAGCCCCTCGTGGGGTAAAAGGGCTTGGCCAAAGTCACGGCCCCAGATAGTAGGTTACAGGGGGCCAGGGTCAGGCCGACCTATTCTCGCTGGGTCTTGGACGCCTTATACCTTATACCTCTTTAGACCTTGCCTTTGATCGTGATCTCGATAGGAAAATATGTCGCTCGCGTCCCGAACTCAATAGCGCTAGGTGCTCTTGTTCGAGTTCTAGATATTGTCGACGGATGTTAGGGAACGTGATGCGATGTCAAGGTGGAAATCTCTGAACTGGGCTACTTTTGAGGTTGAGGTCGAAGGAAATTTTTGTAGGTTGTATTTCGAGGTTGGGGTTAAGGTTAAGGTTTGATCTTTAGTAGCCGATGGGATTGTCATGGTCTGTTTAGAGCATCTAGGGCAGTGTCTTGTTTGATTGAATTGAATGTATTACACACGTGTGTGTGTGTGTGTATATATATATATATATATATATATATATATATATATATATATATATATATATATATATATATATATATATATATGTATATATATATGGCTATATATATAATCTACGCTTAAGTATATCTATGTACTGTCTATTGAAAGAGAAACTTGAAACGTTGCAGTTATTAAATATGATATATTAGGGAAAGCAGGTTGCATGTGCAGTCGAGCGCATATATATATATATATATATATATATATATATATATATATATATATATATATATATATATATATATATATACATATATATATATATATATATATATATATATATATATATATATATATATATATATATATATATATATATATATATATATATATATATATATATATATATATATATATATTGGTATCATACCTGATTTGGTACATAAATATTAATGCTAAGTTGGCAGAAAGTCCACCAATAACAACGTAATTTATGTAATACATCCTTTTTATGACGATTTCGCTGTAACTACTGTTTTTAGATTTGCTTTTCAAGCTAAAAATTTTTGAGTTCAGTGAATCTACCCTGCACAAGTAAATATTTTTTATTTTTTAAGCATTCGATATTTATCTGAACATTTCTTAGCGTTTAAATGGCTGTGCTTACTATACAAAAAAAAAAAGAAAGCCAACAACAATGTTCTTAGTGTTTTTAATACTGATAACGTGCTATTATCGGTGTCACCATTTCCTGTAAACAAAACAAAAAACGCATTTAAGATCACGTCACCACGCGATAAGATCCCATTCTCGTCTTTAAAGCCATCGCGATCGAAGACGGCGAAAAATAAGATTCCCAGGGACAATGACGTCACCAGATGATGTCATTGGAGGGACAAGGCGCACCGAAGGTGAGATCATGTCCTTAGGGCGAGTCCTCGAAGAGCAGTGACGATAGGTATCCTTGATATTCTAGTTTTCTTTGAACAGTCCCTCCCCTTTTATGCTCGTTTTCTGTGGATGGGACGATGGCCTTCGAATCTTAGTCCCGTCTCTATCATCTGACGGGTGTTTTTTTTGTGCTTGGTACGATGTCTTGCTTTTATATTTAAAGATATATCTATTTATAATAACACTATTTGTTTTTCTTGTATCTTTCTTACTGTAATCTGGCTTGGTTTATTCATTGAATTTTTCACGATTCTTTGTTCACTATTGTATCGAATGTTATCTAATCTACATCGACACGATATTAAAGTTGTGAAATAGATTTTATCAGATGTTTTCATTATGCAGTTTCATTAGCAGCTGCTCAATGGCGTTATCTAGATACCACTAAAATTATTTTTTTGCTATATTTAAATTGGCAGTTGTCTATCGTTGCTATTAGCATAAATATTTATTAGTGCCGTTGGTAATTCTAGTCTGCTTATTTAAATTACAGAACCGAATTAAATCTTTCAATGAAACGAGAGAGAGAGAGAGAGAGAGAGAGAGAGAGAGAGAGAGAGATTCATTCAAACTATTGAGTTCATCGCACGTATTCCTGACCCAGTCCAAGGTCTAGCAGTTTTACCATTTCATCGGGAAGGTCAAGTTGAATCTAAATTGAGGACAACGACCTATAAACGCGAAAAGGCCCAGATATGTGACCCCGGGGAGTCGGCCCGAAGGTCGGAGGAAGAGATTTGGCGTCGGAGAATAGACACAAATGGGAGGAGAGATTTGCTCTTAAGTAGTTCTCGCTCCAGATTATGTTTAGGGTTTTTGTGTGACGAAGGCTACTATGCTGAAAGCAGGTGAATGTCGGTGGTAGTACGGTATATGGGGAATTGGAACACGCTACGTTATTGGAATGAATGTTAAGGTCACCTTTCATTGGTGCTCTTTTTGCGTTCGCTACTTGATTACACAACCATATGATTATTATTATTATTATTATTATTATTATTATTATTATTATTATTATTACCAACTAATTTGGAAAAGCATAATGCTGTAATCCCAAGGGCAACAGCAGGGTAAAATAGCCAAGTGAAGAAAGGAATCGAGGAAATAAATGAAAAAAAAACAAAAGTTATTATTATTATTATTTCTAGCTAAGCTACAACCCTAGTTGGAAAAGCATGAAGCTACAAGCCCAAGGGCTCCAACAGCGTATAGCCCAGTGAGGAAAAGAAACTAGGAAATAAATAAAACTTAAAGAGAAGTAATAACAATCAAAGCAAGAAATTCTAAGATCATTAATAATTAATTAAATCTCATACATATACTTGCTATTATGAGTAATTGCAGCCGTCATTAGAAAGCACGGTAATAGAAATATACGGGTTATAGTTGTGAATTGAACTTAAGGGTGGAAAATGAAGTAGAAATTAACCACACTAGGATTGATAATTCCAAATAATCTTAATTCAGCTGTTAATAAACAAGGTTTCAATTTTAAGATGTGAAATACAGATAAGTCATGTGGGTCAATGGAATGTGTTTTAACCTAAAAAGGCGAATGAATTTACATTTAGTTAGATTTATCCCAATTACGTTATGTAGAACATGTGGCTAATGTTGATTTATCACCAAACTCAAGGTAGAATTGATATGGCCAGAAATTTTATCAATATAAGTAATTATATGATAGTAACATGTGTTTGGGATAGTGAGTATTAAAAGTAAACCTTCATGTAACATATCACTTAATTGTTGATGAAATTCGATATCGCTAGAAAAAAAATTCAAGTTTGGTATGTGTTTTCCCAACCATTCTCTTTGTTTAAGACATTTAATTGAGATTCACAAACGCATGATTTTGTATTTACTGTGAAATCTGTAAGTTAATTTTAACATTTGACGGAGTTGTAATTACGTAGTGTGATAAATGAATTCCAAAAAACCATCCAAAATTTATAGTCATGCCTCAATTTCCGGACTGTGCTTCGCATCGATTTTCCCCCCATTTTCTTTGGCCTTAGCTTCACGGCGTGACCTTAAAGAGGCTGTTGTATGGCCCTGGGATCATAAGTTATCCTCTTTAAAGCGACCTTTAGGGTACGCGTCCTTGAGGAGTGGCTACGTTGCCCTGAATCGGGATAGTTCTCAAGTTCGCTCTGCCTCTGCCAGGTGGCCTTCTGCCGAATGGCATTGCAAGGTCGTATTGATTGAATGTTGTTGGGATGATACTGCATTCGCTGTTTCGATTTGCAGAAGGTCTCTTAGATCCCGTCATCAAAGGATACGATTTTACTTCCCTGTTTGGCTTAACGCAGATAAAGGATATGTTAATTAAATTTTAGATTATTAAATCTTTTTTAATGCGTACATGATGTGTTATACCAGAAATTTATATTTTTATTTATGTTTTTTATAAAACTGCCACTAACTTCCGGGTATTTTTTCCCCACTAGTAAACCCTTACCAATGACCTTCACGCTTTATTTTAGTTACGGCCTTTCCGTGTTTGTGTAATAGAAAATGTGACTCCACAGTATTTTCCATCAAAGAAAACGGAGGTTTCGTGAGATTATTTTTCCTCGTCTAATGATCACTTTACAAAACATGTAATAAGACATTTAGGACAGTGTTTTCATATATTGGGTGTTGAAGATAGTTTGCTTTTGTCTATACTAGCATTCCATAATAGTTAGATAGGGGACATTGATTGATCTTTGGTACGGCTTTTAATGTCTACGGTATTTGATCAAAATAGGTTAGTCTGAGCTTGAAACTAACAGCTTTAGATTAGATTAGGAAAGGCATGCGGCACAGCTGTATTGCAAGGTCATTTAGTGATTCATACCGCAATATTTGGACACTTAGGTGCTGATTTAAATCTGTTTGATGTGAATATTCTGGAACCGGCCAAAATATTAATATGTGAATACCGTATTTGGACTTCAGGCGAGGTAATTAATTTTCCTTTTTGGGGAAAAATATCAGAGGAAATTGACAAGGTCACATTGATACAGAATGTTTTATAAATATCCTGTGGCCTTGATGCGTAGGATGATTCAAATCTAGTGGAAAAAGAAATTTCGACTACTTTAACTTTGTTTGACATAGATTCGCATGCTTCATGTGAATAGAAATACACAATTGCCGGACTGTTCCCAGTAGACAATAAAGTTTGGGCATAGACGTCATACGCACAACTGTTTATCGTTTTGAAGGAGCGTAGCTTGATTTTTTTGCATCCAGGTCTAAATGTAATGGAGGTTGTGTGAATTGAGAAACATGCCAAATATAAGAGAACGTCCATAAATTATCTACTGCTTTTAGATATACAGTCTCTCTCTCTCTCTCTCTCTCTCTCTCTCTCTCTCTCTCTCTCTCTCTCTCTCTCTCTCTCTCTCTCACACACATTGTGACAGAAATATGTATGATGAAATTCCCTACGGATTTCCCAACACAAAAATAATTTTAGAGAGAGAGAGAGAGAGAGAGAGAGAGAGAGAGAGAGAGAGAGAGAGAGAGAGAGAGAGAGAGAGAGAGAGAGCTCATCCACCTTAAGCTCCAGGAATGATTATGCTCTGTCGTTAATGGGGTTAGTAGTATCGGGTAGTTGGTTACCCTCGGTTCTGTCAATAATAGTTTACGCCCACACGCACACGTAAGAAAACGAGTCGTGGTATAATTAAATAACAAATATCGCGACAACATAGAGTTTATCCAAAAGTGACTTGAAATATTTGGAGCTTAGACTAATATTCCAGTCGGTTGAACGTTGTAATCAAAGTTATTATTTTTTTCTAAATATTTCAAATGTATTTCATATCCTCTTTCATAATAAGACTATAGACAGGATTA
>NC_090755.1:17588897-17608897 GCF_036898095.1 Palaemon carinicauda | reverse complement strand
ATACAGGGACATACAAAATTTTGTTGACTAAAAATTATTAATTATTTTTTGTTATTATTATTATTATTATTATTAGCTAAGAAAGTGGTTCCAAAACTTTCCCATGTCAACGACCCCCAGCCAATCAAAAGTTATCATTATCGACAAAGATACCAATTGCATGATTACAACATACATTTGCGTATTCCTGCACGACGAAAGTATGAATCAACATGGAAAATATTTCGTTTTATTGTTTTAAATTAAAGTAAAATTGGCAAAAAAATAGCCACAATAGATAGATAATTAAAAGATGTAATGTCCCCACCGGTAACCAAAGTAAGTGATATTTATAAAAATAATGTAGAATTAAACACACGACCTATCAGACGTAACCCATCCCACTAAATAAGATGGTCGATGCGAGGTTTATGCGAGTTATTGTCAGACGCGGTGTACAGTAATAATGGCCATGGAAGAAATGGCCATGTGGGTAAGGTATGTAAAAAATGGCCATGGCCAAAACCAAAAGTCGATACTGACTACAAAAAAATAGTATTAAAAATATTCAGAAAATATAAGATAGGCCTCATTTTGAAGAAAATGCTCATGTTTTATATTTTAATCAAAATAATTACTTATTTTGTAAAAAGCAGTTTACTCATAGGCCTAAACTTTGTTTACTATGAAGACCTCTTTCTTGCAAGCATATTATTTGATTTTTTTATTTGATTATCCAAAAGTCGTGAAAGGATTAAGTAATCTTCAATAAATAATCGATAAATATGAAGCCCAAAACCAAGTGATAACTTAAAATATATATTCATTGATTTTATCTTTTAATAAAAGATATACACATGTAGAACATTAGCAAATAAGCACACAATAAAAGTTCATCAGAATGAAATCACATCTTTACAGGTGAATGTTGTGCCCAACACCTCTCAGAAAGTTATCAAGGTCTCTTCTTCCAGCTGCTTAGTCAACACAGAGTCTGCAGGCGTTGTTGCTGTTGGACATACACTCTCTTTACTCTTTTAACTTGTGGGTTTCCAACTGAATCTTGTAGAACCTTGGTTGACACGACTGCCTCCTCCCCTTGCAGCAGCTTAATCAGCTTCCAAACGGTAGGATGGTTATGGCCTGCCAAAGACTGGAACCTAGCGTTCCAACCTTCACATATGTTGTTAGTCCTTGGATTGTTGGTTACTGTTGCATCGTGGACATTCCATATGTTCGGAGGGAAGCGTGGTGGGATGTAACGCAGAACCAGTTGGTTGTTGTCTCTTCTTGGCCTCTCTCTGTATGTACCAGTTACATAATTCCGATCGAAATATGTCAGTAGCTCCATTACTTCATCATCATCAGGTGCTGAGGCTATCAGGAGTTCCATTCCTTCTCGGACATCACCAGGGGGAAGAAACGCCAGCCCATCGAGTTTACCACATAGTAGCCGAAACTCTGCATCTTCTCTGTATCGATTAGTCAGTCCCAGTTCTTGATTCTTCCTCCAGGTTGACTGGGTAAGGTGGTAAAAACAACCTTGAATACCAATGTCATCTCCAAAGCATTGTTTAACAGCAGATATTGCAGCTGCCTCAAAGTCAAGGATGATTTTCTCAGGGTCTGGTTGTAATCTCCGTTCCTCACAAGCTGTCTGAATGGCCTGAAACATTTCTTCATAGGTCGCCTGTGTCTTTCTTTGGAGTAAGGCGTAGACAACTGGTATGCCAATTGACCTGAGTGGTACTTGAATTGTGTAGAGTTGGAGAAATCCAGCTGGTGCAATGGCATAGCATCCATCCATCAGCCAGGTGTCAGCTTCTGCAAGTAATCGAAGGTGGTCATCAGTCGCGAAGATGATAACTCTGGAGTCTGTATTTGGGCCATTGTCATGGAGTAAGAAACGCCTTGGTAGCTGGTTTTGCTGGGCATCACTTGTCTCAGTCCAAGCACCCTGTAACTGTATATCCTGCAGTCTTGCGGGTTCAGGTGGCAGATCAGCAATTCGTTGGTTCCGTATTGTCCGCTTACAGGTTGCTTCTTGTGGAAGGAAGGCCCTTGTCATATCATCCAGTTCTTGTAGTACTCCCTGGTATATGTTGCGTGGTTTGTCCCTTGTTTCTGTGGCTCTTCTCTTCATTGACACTCTAGCGACTGTAACTTGAACTTCAATCTCGTTTGGTTGGTGGTTATGGACGTTCACAGACACTGGATCTTAGTGTGTCAACCGGTGTTCTGAGTCTGCCTTTACAACCAGATCCTCGCTTGGTACATTCCAATGTCTGTAGTTGTTTGTTGTGCTGTGCCTAGTGTACATATATCCATTAACACATCTTTTCTCTGCCTTTATTACTTGTGGTCTCCATCTTTGTAAATGATTTACCAAACTGGTATCTTCTATGAGTGTAGGTAATAATGGCCATTATTACTGTACACCATCTTCTATTTATACTCTAAATGGGAAGAGTTGCTGTAAATTACTGTAATTAAAGTGAACTACCATTCACCGTTTAATTGTTCTTTCTTTTGAAGTGTCAGAACTCGTCACTTTTGAACTCTAAAATTTTAGACTCATAATCATTCAACCATTTTGTAAGTACACCTGTAATTTCTGTTTCACTTAAACAATTGTTCTTATTTCATTTGATCTCTAAAAATTTACTCATTCAATCATTCATCCAATTTGTAAGTACATCTGTAATTTAAGCTTCACTTAACTAATTGTTCTAATTTTTTTTTGATCTAGTGAACATATTTCATAATTTGTGATCAGGTTGATCTCCTAATTCAAATATCCTAACTGCAAAACAGAGCCAGATCAAAACTCTTTATTCATAAAAATATCTAGAGCAGACAATAGTGTGTTTAAAACACGAGCATTCTCAGAATGAGAGTGATTTTGTATTTGCGTTTTACAAAATAAGTAATAATTTACTTAGGCCTATCTTATATTTTCTGAATATTTTTTAATACTTTTTTTGTAGTCAGTATCTACTTTTGGCTTTGGCCATGGCCATTTTTACCATGGCCATTTCTTCCATGGCCATTATTACCTACACTCGTCAGACGCATGTCGTTGTCCACATGTAAGACTGTTCTGCGCTTGGTTTTAAGTATTGTCAATGTGGAAAATCCCTTTTCACATAAGTAGGATGTGGCAAAGGGGAAAATGTGTATCAGAGCCTTCTCAGCCAGAACATGATAAATCAGTTCTTGAGTAGAGTCAAAACTCTGATAATGGAAGGACAGAGAACTTTATTTTCCTACCTCCATCATTTGACATTTCAACGAGTTCCTCTATCAACTTTATATCAAGATGTGCACCTTGATCATCAATGCGTTTTGCAACGAGTATCTCACTGTTTAGCATGAAGGCTGTTGACATTTTGAGCCTTTTCTTTTATTAAATCAATTATTCCACTTTTACCTGTCATAGCAGCTGCTCCGTCAGTGCACACACCCACTCAGCGTAACAGTCAATGGATTTTTTTTCCATGTATTCATCCAAAACCTGGAACAACGTAACCAATAGTCCTATCCTTCCTATTTTTGCAGAACCGCATCTCTTACACAAATTTTTCGTCACGGAGAAATCTGATATGCACAAGCAGCTTTGGTTTGTAAGCGACATCTGTGAAAAGTACCCATGTTTTTCATCTTCTCCAAAAGTTGTTTAGTTACCACTTTGGCCATATGTGTTCTTCTGCTCACAGTATTGTTTGACAAGGGTAACACATCAACCTGCTTGGCAGCAACTTCAACAACGTTCCTGAACTATGTCCCTGACTGCTGGTAACAGGAAATGTTCTCCGATCGTCGTTTATTATATTTTTTTTTCCTACCACGGACAATATGAAAAAAAGCTAAGAAGGATGCTTTCAGTGCTCTGTCTGAAAGTGTGAACTTGATGTATTTGCATGGCTAGTTACCGATGACTTGTCGTTTGAAGAAGTCAAGGGATTTTGTGTCCTCGGCTTGTTTTCATTGTAAATGTCTTTGTAGTTTTGAGGATTTCAAGCGTTCATCGTAGAGTATCTCTTGACAGAGAACACACTTCGGGTACTCCACTCCATTGCTTTTTTACCAGAGTTAAAACGATATGCAATATATGAGGAATTATACTTTTGAGTTTTGACTTATTGTACCCAAAGTACTTTCTTTGCTTGGTTTTGAAGTGGCAGTGGGGAGCTCGTCAAACGATTTTAGTTTTGAAAATTTTGCATTTTTAGTTCACACTTTCTGTAAGCATGAGAATATTAACTTCGTATTAATCATTAAAGGAACAACTTCGATTTTCAAACCAAAAGCACAGAGCAGAAATGTACTTTCTTGCTGTAGTTTTAATATAATTATCGCAGTGCAAATTGTTATTAGTTAATAATGTTGATAATTCATTGTAACAAATACTGAACATTCATAAGTGATTTTGTCAGTTAGCAATATTTCACTACCGATATATTGTCATTTTAAAAAATTATAGCAACATACATCCTGCATTTCCAACTAGGTTGGTAGCTTAGCTTCTAAGCTACCACCCTAGTTGGAAAAGCAGGATACTATAAGCCAAACGACTTCAACAGTAAAAATAGCTAGGGGAAGAATGGAAACAAGAAAATGAAATCCACTCAAGTGGAAACACACCTGGTGGCTCCCGGTATTAAAAAAAAAAAGAAACAATTTAAAACCATAGTTATAAGCTATTCAGATGTATAATTTAAACGCTACAGAAATGAGAGATTTGTATGTAGTGTGTAGGTACATGAAAGACACATTTAACATGTACTTATTCATTCTTATCAATTACCAGTATTCATTATCATTATTCTATACATCATTTATTGTATTATGTGCTTCCAAGCATTATTCGATATGTTGCGTATCAACAGATTAATTCATGTCTTATTGATATGTTTTGGCAACATTTTGTCAGCATTGGCAACACTTATGTTGTTCTCATGATTCACTGTCTTGTTTGCCTTGGTTTATTATTGATAATTTATCTTACCATTGTTTCCACAGACTTTGTATTTTACTCTTAATAGTAGTTAAGAACCTAGTTTTAAAGTTGTAGCCTTTGCCCTACTTATTAATGTTAAGGAAGTTACTGACACGTACAAAGTGTAAACTCTGCTTTTTTCCCTATAAACAAGAAAGAGTTTAAAACTATAATTATAAACTCTTCAGATATCCCGCTATAAAATGTGGCAGAGTGAAGGCCATTCAACACAGCTGAATTTGAAGTGACAATAAGCGTTGTTCCTTCTCTCAGACCAAGGACAGATGGTGTGGAATGAATTCCATGGTGCTGGTTGATGTGCTCCTCTCTCGTTTCCCCCATGTATTTAAATGCCGGATCTGCATCAATGTAGTGGTGGTTGATATTGAAAGGCACTAAAAGAAAGGCATTAAAACTTAAGAGCGTACACATGACATAATTTTGTTGTATTTATACAGACTGTCGAAACATTAGTCCCAGCACTGCTTCCAATGTAAGGATCATCATCCTCAAGAACTGTTTTGAACAGGTTCATTTAAATTGTCATGAAATCGCTTTTAACAACTGAAACGAATTTTTTTTTCCTCCAGTGGATATGGCTTTTGCTGTGTTTACAGCTGCTACTTTGTCTTTTGAATACATTCTAGCTTGTATCCTCAAGGAGTTAAATTCTTTCTTGGCATTTTCTGTATATTTATCCAGTGTTCGCGAAGCATATAGTGCAAATAAAACTTGGTTCACATTTTTATTATTCAAGAAGTCTCTTGTTTTCTTGGCCGCCCATTCCAAATACCATGTTCCATGGATAGTCTAGTTTGACAAGAGCTGAAAATTTCTAGATGCCATCCTTATTTGTGATCAGTCTTGCCTTTGTCAC
This sequence comes from Palaemon carinicauda, assembly GCF_036898095.1. NCBI lineage: Eukaryota > Metazoa > Arthropoda > Malacostraca > Decapoda > Palaemonidae > Palaemon > Palaemon carinicauda. The sequence goes on along the minus strand of NC_090755.1, from coordinate 17,603,042 downwards.
TGCAACAGTTTGATCGCTTTTTACGGCTTGGTAATGCTAACGAATGTTGTTCACCACCAATGACTAAGTAATATTAAAAATTATAGCAACATACAGTCTGCTTTTCCAACTGAGGTAGCTTAGCTGCTAAGCTACCACCCTACTTGGCAAAGCAGGATGTTATAAGCCCAAGGACTTCAACAGGAAAAAATATCCCAGTGAAGAAAGGAAATGAGGGAATAAAATACACAACAGAAGAAATGAGAGAATTGTTTAAACTGGAAACACCTGATTGCTTTCCGGTATAAACAAGAAACAATTAAAACTGTAATTATAAACTATTCAGATATCTAATTTATATTCTACAGAATTGAGACTTGTATCAAGTATGTAGGTACATGAAATGACACATATAACATATACCCTTATTCTTTGTTATTATCAATTATCATTATTCATTATCATTATCCTATATGTATCATTTATTGTATTATGAATTTTCAAGCATTATTTCATGTTGCATATCAACAGATTAATTCATGTTTTATTAATAATAATGGCAACATTGTGCCAGCATTGGCAACACTTATCTGTTCCCATGATGCACTGTCTTGTTTGTCCTGGTTTCCCACTGATAATTTATCTTTCCGTTGTTCCCACGGACTTTGTATTTTACTCATAATAGATATTAAGAACCTACTTTTATAGTTGTATCCTTGCTCCACATATTAAGGTTAATTAAGTTAATAACCCGTGCAGAGTTTAAACTCCTGATTTCCCCCTATAAACAAGAAACTGTACTTGAAACTATAATTATAAAGTATTCCGATATCCCACTATAAAGTATGGCAGGGTGAAGGCTTTTCAACACAGTTGAATTTGAAATGACACAGGCGGTGTGCCAGGAATTCTATGATGCTGGATGATGTGCTCCTCTCTTGTTTCCCCCATGTATTTAAATGCAGGATCTGCATCAATGTAGTGGTGGTTGATATTGAAAGGCACTAAAAGAAAGGTATTAAAGCTTAAGAGCATACACTTGACCTAATTTGTCGTTTTTATACAGACTGTCGAGACATTAGTCCCAGCACTGCTTCCAATGTAAGGATCATTATCCACAAAAACTCTTTTGAACAGGTTCATTTGAATTGTCATAAAATCACTTTTAACAACTGAAACTAATTTCTTCCTCCAATGAATATAGCTTTTGCTCTGTTTACAGCTGCTACTTTTGTCTTCTGAAGTATGAATCCCTTCTAGCTTGTATCCCTAAGGAGGTTAATTCTTATTTTTGGCATTTTCCCTATATTTATCCTTTGTTCGCGAGGAATATAGTACAAATAAAACTTTTCAATTTTTATTATTCAAGAAGTCTTTTATGTCCTTGGCCGCCCATTCCAAATACCATGTTCCATGGATAGTTGAGTTTGACAAAAGAAGATATCTAGATGCCACCCTTATTTGATGAGTCTTACCTGTGTCACTGCAACAGCTTGATATCTTGTAAGGCTTGGTAATACTCACTAATGCTGTTCACCATCACTGTCTGTAAGTAGTAATAGGTTTATCATCATCATCATCTCCTACTCCCATTGACGCAAAGTGCCTCGGTTAGATTTCGCCAGTCGTCTCTCCTGAGCTTTTTAAATATTCTCCCATTTATCATCTCTTACTTCATTCTTCATAGTCCTCAGCCATGTAGACCTCGGTCCTCCAACTCTTCTGGTACCTTGAGGAGCCCAGTTGAAGATTTGGTGAACTATTCTCTCTGGGAGTGCGAAGAGCATGCCCAAACCTTCTCTATCTACCTCGCCATGATCTCATCCATATATAGCACTTGAGTAATCTCTCATAGTTTCATATTAGTTTAATGATGTCCATTTTATGTTAAATCGTGAATAACATTAATTGTAATGCAGGATACACGATTGTTATACAACTCTGGGCTGACTAAAGACAGAACTCTTTCATGTTCAAATTACGTGTGATGTGTATGGCAGCCCTACCTCCAAGGTTCATAGTAAGGTGGTAGTTGAATTTATAAATATTTGGTTTAATGTCTTGGAAATGTCGCAATCCTCATTATCTTTCTTGTAATTACCTTTTGAGGTGGTAGAAATTGCAGATCATCTCAATTTGTTTGCACTGCATTAACATAGTTCTCTTTCGCTACTGGTAAAGGGGGGGGGGGGGTGGAACCGCAGTTTTGCTTGGTATTATATTTAAATTGCACTTTTCATTTCTACTTTTACCGGAGTCCTTTAGTTGGATCTGTTTGTGTTTTATATTTCATTCTTTGTTATTGTTGCAATTTGAATATAATGTATATATTGAAGACTATACGTATAGGTCCATGTAGGACATTGAATTTAGTTTTTGGTTATATGCTAAGCAGGTATTGTTTGGAAGTATTAGAGGTAGTGTTATGTTTATTTGAAAAATTATAATATTTAGGGCCAGTAGGCTACTATGTCCCTTATCGCTCTCTCAAACCACGCAGAATGGTTTTTCTTCTCGCGTTTTGGTTGTGAATTTGTCTTGAAGAATTCCAGTATGTAACCAACCTGATTTTTTATTTTCCATTTTGATGGTGACATTAATTTTTTCTCAGTGTACTTGTTTAAAATTTCTCGTACTTTTTGTTCGTATTTGTTAAGACGGAGTTGTTATTCAGAATACCGTTTGCCTGGATTTTTCGTTTTTGAAGAACCTTTTGTTTTCACATTGTTAAATATTTCAGAGAATGGCCCTTCTCAATATTTTCTTTTCCCCTTAAGCTAGATTTTACTTAATTCTTTAAAGTTAAGATTCTACATTTAGGCCGTTGAACTAGTTACTTTTGATTCTGTTGCCGAGACATTTTGTTGATTGCAAATTTTCTTTATTTATTGTTCTTACTATTTTCTCATGTGCGTAAGGTTTTGGGATTTACGAGCACTTTTACTTTTATCTCCCACGCCCTGTAGACTTGTTACAAAATTTTACTGAAATGAAAAGTACTTGAAAAAGTACGATGTCAGGGTTAACATTCTAGGTACATATTGATGGATAGTCAAGTAGTAGAGCTTCTTCCATATCCTCTTTCTCTGATACCATATCCATCAAATACATTATGCATTCTATGGTAGTAACCCCTACTATACCATTGAAAGTATTTTTGTGTAACTGCGCAAGTTGACAACCGTGTATGCATGTGGTGGGGGATTGTAAAGGGGAAAGGGGGGGGGGGGGGATTCCTTAGTCTTTGTTCGTCACGTTTATTGTTACTTGCCATCGCCAATCCTACATACATATAAAAATTTTGCCGCAAAACGGTAAAAAAAAAAAATCTTGGAATAAATATTGCCTGGCATTTGCCGTTAAAAAAAAAAAAAAAAAAAAAAAAAAAAAACGATATATTGACATTAAGGTGTGACATTACGGTCACCAGCCCGTAAAAGTTAATAACAAAGTAGGGTAAAAATTACGGTCGCCTGTATTTTACTGGAATACAGTATATTTTTACGGAGAATTTCTGATTAGAATTTTTTTTTTTATAGTGTAAGTGAAGGGGTTTCTATCAAGCTTGATACAATATTAGATGTGTATATATATATATATATATATATATATATATATATATATATATGTATATATGTATATATGTATATATATATATATATATATATATATATATATATATATATATATATATATATATATATATGTATATTAATAATATTCATGTATAGTTATTCACCCAGAACATGTGTGTGTATATCGGCACGTGTCACAATCGACTTTTCATCGAACTCTTCATAGCTAAAGGGATATCGGTTAAATTGATAACTAAATCAATCAATCATGTAAATGTTGCATGATCGTTGTCGCCTGTTTCTCTGTCTCTCCTTTTTTCGTTAAATGTAAATTGTCACAGTATCATAGCAACTTTTGAAAACCAGCGCTTCAAAACCTATACAAGGTAGGAGGGCTTTTTTCGATCTTTTATTCAAGGAAGATGGTCGTTCTGTTTGTTCTGCAGCTTGCGGTTTGCCGTTTGATTTTTGTAATAGTTTCTCTTGCAAACCTACTGCTCAACCGATGGGCTTAAGTGCCTTTAAGCAAGCCATTCACGATCAGTAATTACTGAAGGAATTCCTTCAAACTTGGCAAAAATGATTGTGAATGGAGTTGTTTGAGGCCTGTCAGTACAACTGTCAGTTACACTGATGAGAATCAAAACTCTGCTTGAATTTGGAAGCGGGGCTAACGCGCACTGAAGGGAACATTGACCGTGAATGGCTACCAGTCAGTTAAGTTATCAGTGTGAACCACATGGCCAGAGTGTGAAGAATGTTGGTGCATCGATTTGGGTGAGGTTTAAGTAGTTAAGATGCTGGAAGATAGAGAATTTGGGGGAAAATTTTTTCAGTTATACGAAGAACAGCCATGCCTTTGGCAAATCAAGTCAAACATTATCTGAATAAATATAAAAAAACGAAGCGTATGGAAAATTAGCAGAAAAAAACGAAGAAAAGTATCCTGATGCAACCACACACTTAGTGAAGAAAAAAAATCAACATCTACAGGAGTAATTTCAGGAAAGAAGCAAAAAAGTCGAAGATTCTATGCAGTTTGGAACTGGGGCAGATGTGTAGACGCCAACTTGGACTTACTATGAAGATTTGATGTTTTTAAAGGATCACGAAGCTATTAGAACATCCACCTCGAATTTACAAGCATATGAGTAAGAAACACATTATTTGTTAATTATTTATCAAACAAAAAAGTTATATTATCAAAAATACAGATGGTTCATAATATAAAAGTTTATTAATAGATGTAATTTGGCTCCATATAGTAAGTCACAGCTGACTTCTTGGTCTTTCTGAAAACCTGTGAAAATGCAGTTGTTTTACAGAGTTTAATAGTTCTTAGCAATCATATGTCCTTGAAAACATAATGCTCCTTCATTGCAAAAAATAAAGTTTCTAAATATTTCCTTTGAATGCAGGCTAGCTTTTGATGCACGTCTATCGTAACCTGCATTTAAGCCTACAAGAGAGACATCATCATGATGTTCAACATTTAAATCTCTATAGTCGTCTTTCTTAGTGCTACGTGAAAAATTGTGCAGAACACTACAAGTTGCGAACAGATTGTGATGGCATGTTGAGTCCACATTTAAGGAGCTATAGAAAATCCTAAACCTAGATGTCAAAATGCCAAATGCATTTTCTACGACGTTTCTAGCACAAGATAGTCTATAATTGAATATTTTTCTTTCGTGATTCAACTCTTGCGCTGAATGGTTTTAAGAAATAATTTCTAAGCGCAAATACCTCATCTCCTATGAAAACAAAAGGTAATTCATATGCTGAATTATTGCAAACACGAGGAGAATGAATATAAATAATTAAGCCAGTCTTGTGGTTCAAATCTCGGTTCTTCCATTAAAAAAGTTATTTTATATCCCTTCCCTGTAGCCAATCCTTACACCATTTTGATTTAATCTTAATTCGTTTCTTCAAAGTAGAATGCGCCGCAACAAGCCCTAATCTCATCAACAGTAACTCATTATCACCAAAAATAGAGGAAGCCATTTCGATTGTCTAATCGCCACGGTAGTCTATCCTACACTGATGAACGCACTGACCGATAGTGGACGTCCTAGTTCTGACACTGAAGGAATTCCTTCAGTAATTACTGATCGTGAATGGGCTGCTTTAGAGGACCTCACGAGGTGCACTGTAGGCATTACTTAAGGGCTTTGCAGCATTCCTTCGGCCTCTTGTTGAACTTTTTTTTTTTAATCGTACTTTACCAACGTTTTTTCTTCATCTCTGTCGTACTTCATGATGTAACTGTGTATTACTCCAGATGCACTCCGCCACTGTATGGCCTTACCGGCCCCAGCACCGAGTCTACAGATCCAATCGTGTACAATTGAAAGGATTTCTGGGAAATCTTCATCGTATGTTCATGAAGATCGACAGCTATTCAATTTTGTTGATTCCATTAAATTGCTTTTACAGAAAGTTGTTAGGAGCTTATGATGGAATAGGAATTCTTCAGTATTGCTTTCGAAATACTTCTTTCTAAGTTTAATATTCAGCAGTGCTTGGGTTTCTATCAAGTATCATTAACAACGCCAGTATGTTTAAAAAAGTTCGTTACCAGATATCAAGGATTATAATTTATACTATTCTTGTGTATTTAAGAGAACTGACCATTTAATTTCCCCTGCACATAATACACATTTTCATCCAATGATTATGGGAGTGCTCGGTTTAGATTCCAATGACGGTTTTATCACATTTTATTGCCATATTGATCCCTTTTATATGGATTTCATTGCATTGATATAGCTGAAACCCGATGTACTTACAAGTTTACTTTTCAAGATTTTAGTTGATAGTCCCTTAATGATAAAAATGCGGCCTAGACTAGGTTTAGTTTTCCAATTAGTTGATTTGTTTATTTGAAATGCGTATTTGTGCAATATCCGTAAGATTATTGATAACTCGGTTATACTACTGTGGCTTAAATACTCGCAGAGGGCATTTCTCAATTAGTTGACAATTCCAGACTGAATTTCAGGGTTTTATCGTTTGGTACTGGAAGCTCTGCCATGAAAGTGACCTGGAAGAAAGTTAAGATACTTTCCAAAGTGTTTGGAGTATGTCAGACCATCTTCAAGTGGAGCTGCTTTGCGAAAACTGGGTCTTTCAGATCTGAGGTTGACCTAGAGTTGTCGTCATTTGAGACCACCGTCTCATCCTTTTGACTCTCTCCTGCTCATCTTCCTTTTCACCGGATTTCTCTCGCTTTCATTTTCTCTCTGATTCCACATTTCTCTTCCTGTTGTAGAAATGAAGGACGGAGAACTTTTCTCTCTGGCTATGCTTGAATGAAAGGTGACTTTGTAAGTAATGAAATTCCAAAATCATTGCGTATTGGAAATATCAAGGGATGGCAGTTATTATTTATTATTGTTATTATTACAAACCGAATTTGGAAAGGAAGATGCTATAAACCTAAAGGCCCCAACAGGGAAAAGTAGCAATTTCAGCATGCTAGCCGCATAGCCAAATGTTTACTAAATAGCTAACATTAGTTGAACAAGAAGAACGAATTCCGTACTTATTCATTTTTTAATCCCTATATAATATAAAGTTATTGTTTTTTTCCGTTATCTAGGATCGGTTATGCTTGACAAGCCCTTGTAATAAGTGATATTTTGATGCTGAACTCTGATTTAATTTTAGGTGGTAATGCATCAAGGTCATTTGACCCATAAGTGAGATATAGCATAAGGAAGGTATTTAATTTGTATTACTGACATGAACAGCTTGTAGGGCTTCTGGCCTAGAATGTAATCATACTGGCAGACTGTTTTTTTTTTTTTTCCATAACCTAGACTCGTATAATGAATTCCCTAGCTTTCATGCCTTTCTTAGCCATCTAATGGCCAGCTGTGTAGAGTCGAGCTTGACTCGGTGGGCTAATAAATCTCCTCCATTTAATTGTGATAATCAGCCAACTATTTTGCTAGTCTTACCTTGAAACGCCATTAATTTAAGAAATAGAAAATTGTAGTAATTAATCTTTAATATAATTATATACATGTTCTATTTTTGTAACATATTCGTGTTATTGAATGCTAGTCGAAAGCTTTTTATATATAACTAAAAGTCTGATTATTATAGTAATTTAAGTTTGAAATATTGAAGTCTTGTAATTCTCTTACAGGCTTTATTTTTGTACTAATATTACTTGAATGTTATTAAAGTCAAAGGCCTTTATATTTCACTGAATATTTGATCTTGATATTAGTTTTGTAGTTAGATCAGATGTACTAAAAGAAAAAAGGTGAAACCAAATGCAAGGGCCTAGTAACTACTGTTTCATTATTATTTGTAAAGTAGAGCAAACCAGAAAAATGCTTCTCGTTACTAGGTTGGTCAGGGGTGGGCCTTGGTGGGGTTTCACCTTTAAAAAATATCCCCCCTCTATAGTAAAAAGGGAGTGTCCTTATAATTTATAGTGTATATGTGTGTATATATATATATATATATAAATATAAATAGATATATATGTAAATATATATATATATATATATATATATATATATATATATAGTATGTATGTATCTGTATACATATACGTACATACATACACACATATATATATATATATATATATATATATATATATATATATATATATATATATATATGTATATATATATATATATGTATATATATATATATATGTATATATATATATATGTATATATATACATGTACATACATGTACATACATATATATATATATATATATATATATATATATATATATATATATATATATGTGTGTGTGTGTGTGTGTGTTTACATACATATATATGTATATATATATATATATATATATATATATATATATATATATGTATATATATAGGCTATATTACGTACATATATATATATATATTACGTACATATATATATATATATATATATATATATATATATATATATATATATATATACATGTATGTATATATAATATGTGTGTGTGTATTATGTATGTATAAATATATATGTATACATATGTATATGTATATCTATGTATATATATGCATATATGTGTATATGTATGTATATGTATGTATGTATGTATGTATATACAATATGTATGTATGTATATATATACAGTATGTATGTATAGGTATATATATAATTTCCGTTTACCCTCTGCTCTCCTCATCACATGCGTAGGGAGGAGAGGGAGTACCCTTACCCTGGTGAAAGGGGATAAGTGTGTATACAGATTAATATTTCAACATCTACGCCTATTGACGCAAAGGGTCTCGGTTAGATTTCGCCAGTCGTCTGTATCTTGACCTTTTAAATCAATACGTCACCATATATCATCATCTACTCCATGCTTCATAGTCCTCAGCCATGTAGGCCTGGATCTTCCAACTCTTCTAATGCTTTGTGGAGCCCTGTTGAAAGTTTGAACTATTTAGCAGTCATATTTGACGGGTCGCGCACACTGGTATTTGATATAATAGAACAAGTAACACCTGTTTACTTTTACTGATTGATTGATAGTTATTCTTTGAAATATTATGCATTTTAAAGATTAAACTATCTTCTTCATTTTTTTTTTAAACTTTCACATTTTTCAAGGGCTACTTAATTTCTGGAAAATGTCACTTTTTATTTAATATAACTTGAAAATGTCACTGTTGCTTGTGACTATAGTTCATTAGAATCAAATGTTACCGGATACATGGTCTGGTGTTTGACAGGCAATATGTTCGTAGAAGCCTGAGCACTATCCTTGTAACGCTGTTTTACTCGTGCAGACATTTAAGCGAAATTCAGATGCTTACTTAAAATAAAAGTTTTAAATCTGAGGGGTATAGAGTCTGCTATACCCGGACACTGATGATTTATAGATTGTTTACCGCTATGAGATATTGTTTATGTTTTCCCTTCTATTCTGAACGTTGTGAACAGTCCCTGGTTTGGTTGTCTCTTAGGAAAATATCGAGGCTAAAATGAATTTTGGAAATCAGACCTTGGTATACTGGCACTTTCGTATAGAATTATGTACAACTTTTAAGACGGCGGATCTTGATTGCAAATTTGCTTTTGAGAAACATAAATTGTTTCTATAATTGCACACAAAATTGGCTCATTGGGAAAGTCTTAAAGATTTACGGTGATCTAACTTTTATGGAGAATTAAAAAAAAAAAGTAATTCTGCCTTATTTCGACCATGCTCCTACTAACCTAGTCTTTAACTCCGTATCCGGAAATTTCATCATGGTATTTTCATACATTTTCACTTTATTTTAATTACATTCTCAATAATATCAGTCTTGATTTTTCATAGCTCAAAATTTTTTTCACAAGTTTTTATGCTCAAGCGTGAATTTTTTCATTTTGAAAAAATAAGAGAATAGTAAAGTGACATCCTTAAGTTTTTTACGACACGCAAAGCCAAACAATTATTTTAAAGTAATTTTAAAAAGCAGATTAAACTTAACCATATTATAAAATGACAGTAGTGTTTACACTCAAAACGACGATTTTTGAGCAATTCATTGTAGATATTCTAGTACTTCGCAGTTTTCAAACTTGACTCTTTCTTTGCCTTCTTTAGATATGCAGTTAATTTTTTTTAGTCTTGCCTTCTCCATCATAAGGTTCAATGTACAATCTCTATGGGAGTCAATGCGGATCCTCAAGAGACCGGGGGAACAACCAATATAAGTTCCTAAATTACATCTAGGACAATTATATAAATAAACAATTGAAGACTGCATCAAATCTGGTTATGTCTTTGAATCTGACCCTGCTACTTATGGTTAGTGGTTTCTTGAAAACAAACTTGAAATTAACTAGGGATACAAATCATAGAGCTTTATCAAGCTTAAAGTTAACATTTTTATAGTCGTATATGAATGGCAGACCACTAGATAGATATTTTATTGACCACAACATATACAGCTCATATTTACAATAATTATTTACTTCTGGTCCAAATAAAGGCAAATTACATTTGGCATTACAATACATTAAATACACAAAGGTAAGAATAACAGGTTTTTAACGTATACAAGACATTATTTTGTGAACATGTACCGGTAATAAAACAAAAGTTTTGATGTCATGTAATGTAGAATGACAATTGATATTCAAAGAGGACATTTTGTGTTTTGAACTACTCAAAACATGACTCAAAATCCCAATCACTGAAAAAAGTATAGCAGGCATAATGACACTTAAAAGGAAGATATTAGTTTTGCCTGAATATCTGGTAAATCTAAAAATTAGTGTACTTCTACATTTAGAACACCTAAAATTGTACCAGGGCAGGTACATTAAAAAAGGAAACTATGAAACATTGTTAGCCTGGTGAATTTACATATGGTCAGAAGAGACTGGGAAAAGGTGAGAAATAAGCGACATGATTTTTTTATTCCTTCATTAAATAGAACGTTTCCTATTATCTTCTTTTCCTCTTCATTTGGCAGCTGTAATTCTTTTTATTTTTCTTCTCTCTTTGCTGAGGTCTTGGCAGTAAAGCAATAATTGGGCAGTGTTCTTCCATCTGCTCCAGGTAGCTTACCTGAATATACAAAGGAAAATATTAGTTTCGTCTGAATTCAAAGTACATTTAGAAATTCAATTACATGGTGAAACATTGCCATCTGCTCTTGCCAAGGAACAATGCCTTCATCATTGAAGGACCCCGGCATCATTCCGTGGGCGTCTAGGAATCAGTGGTAGGACTATCACACAACAGGAAGGACAGTACAGGAGTACAGAGCAGTAGTCCTCACAATCTACTATTTCTGATGGTGTGTGTGTGTGTGTGCTTGGTAAACGGGAAAATAGAAAATTATGAAGAGAACATGCAGTTGAAATAATTTAGTGTCTTAAGATGTATTTGACTGAAATATTCTAAATTCAGCGGAAATTATGCCTACTGCATTCTCTGATGTGCGTCTACCACGAGAGAGCCGGTAGTTGAACATCCTTTTTCTCTTGAGTCAGTACATGGTGAGAGAGAGAGAGAGAGAGAGAGAGAGAGAGAGAGAGAGAGAGAGAGAGAGAGAGAGATTACTACTATTACTTTTTGCTAAGCTACAGCCCTAATTGGAAAAAAACAGGATGCTATAACCTTGAGGGCTCCAACTTGGAAAATAGCCCAGTGAGGAAAGGAAATATAGAATTTGTCCTAAAGTTAAACGAATATTCTAGGAAGTCGGTTGAACGTTGTAATCTCATTGTCATTTTATTGCTGAATATCTAAAATGTATTATCCTATTTCAAAATAAAATATAGGCGATTGTATTCATGATAAGCATGTCTGTACGACCATGTTACTTTATGTATAGTAATTAGAAGAAGTAAAAGGTAAATCCTCTTACTTGCAAAAGCGAGACTTTCGCGCAAAACCGTTCCTGATTTCACCTTCGGTAGGTAACTGTTAAAGAAACTTTCTCGCCATGGATTCGTTAACCGTTCGCAAGTTAGAGAGTTATAAGCTTGTAGTTTCTCTTACGGGACTATGGCCACACAACAGTACTGTAGTTTTCCCTTTCCACCAACGGGATGACCGTTAGAGACCGTTATAAGAGAGAGTTTGAAACTGTAGCTCAGCAGACCATCCCTGATTTGGTAAAATGCTATGATATATGGGTCCCGCCTTTCCCTTCGATTAGCTTCATCATTTGACATCTCCCTGAGGTTTTCTAATTGCATTTTCTCCAAAGCCTCCCTCCTAGACTCTTCAGGACATTTGAAAGGTCTGAAATATAAGTGATTTTATATATATATATATATATATATATATATATATATATATATATATATATATATATATATATATATATATATTTCTAATTGCATTATCTCCAAAGCCTCCCTCCTAGACCTTTCAGGACATTTGAAAGGTCTGAAATATAAGTGATTTTATATATATATATATATATATATATATATATATATATATATATATATATACATATATATATATATATATATATATATATATATATATATATATATATATATATATATATATATATATATATATATACATATTTACACACACGTTGGTAAGGTATTTTTTTTGAAAAATTAAAATGCATGACATAAAATTATTGTTGTTGTTCACCTCATGACTGCTGACAACGATCTGTTTCCACGTGGTCACTCCAGTGTTACCACTATAAAATTTTGTAATTCCCAAGAACGACCCATGAAAAATCCCAAGATTGACTATAGATTCCCAAGACCCTCAAAACACACATTTGAAAGGTAAAACCAATTGATTTGAGTGATACAGTATATATTTCTCACCTGAAGCAGTTGCTAATTGAGGTAAACATTCATGGCTTCTTCAATCTCGTCAGTATCACCTTCATCCGCATATAAAGTTGCCAGTTCACCTCCTTTTCTGCTAGCTTCTCGTTCCATATATCGCTTATGACACTTCTCTCCTTTAACATCTTTAATGAGTGCAGGTGAGGGTTCCCAACGGTGGCACCCATCTTGCCTTGAAATGGATTGCATTGCAAGAATGCAGTTTGCAACAGTTGACACTTGCAGCTTGTTAGTTTGCTTATTTTTAATACGATTCAGCTGGGAAAATACCCTCTCTACACAGGCAGACGAGTGTGGAAGCACCATTAAATTGCACATAAACGTAGAGAGATGATGGAACTTTGTCTGATTATTGGTGTCTTTAATTGATTTCAACTCAAGCCAGAATGAGGTTGCAGGCATACCCGAGATGTTTTTCAGAGATTCCTTGAATTGCAACAAATCCTTCCACTGATCTTGCAATTCATCTAAATCTTCTTTTTTAACTAAGTTTGGAAAATTCACTGCCAGTTTTCCAATAGATTTAATCCCTCTCTGAGGTGAAAGTGCTTTTTTGGGATCCATGATACTTAACATAGCAAGAATACTATCCTCCTTAAAATTGAATCTTTTCTTCATTTGAGTGCACAACTCCACCAAAAATCTCTTACAATCATTCCGAAATCTGCCTTCATATTCTCCTAATGGCTGCTTAATGAGCATGGCTTCACATCTGCCACCAAGTCCTATAATGCTTTTGTGTTTTGCAGCATCATTAGGATCAAGTTCTGCCAAACTATGTGAATGAAGAATGTCTTCATCTACAAACAAAGCAAGGATACTTCTATATTCATCTGATATAGTAGAATATAGGGTTGCAATTCGAAAATATTGAGATTGGAACTCAAGGTTCAATTTAGCAACTTTACTTATGATGTAATTAAGGAATAATAACATGTGCTTTGTTCCTGGGGTAGCCATGGTCTTGCTAATTTGCGATGCCCCATCCACCTTATCTGTTTTAGCTTCTCCCTGCAAGAATAACTGCAGTGCATCCCATTGTTCTAAAATCCTCGATAATACCAACCCCCTTGACAGCCATCGAGTCTGTGAGTGACAACATTTTGTGCTTAGGAGACTGTACTACATCTTGAATAATCTGAAATTGGTGTTGACGTTTACTGCTCCTTGAAAAATAACAACACACATCTTTTAAGAATGTTTCAAGGAATGATGGTACTGTGTTACTGGCATGGCTCGAACATAAAGCAAATGAGTAACATACACACCCTAAAAT
>NC_090755.1:17531397-17561397 GCF_036898095.1 Palaemon carinicauda | reverse complement strand
TAATAACAAAGTAGGGTAAAAATTACGGTCGCCTGTATTTTACTGGAATACAGTATATTTTTACGGAGAATTTCTGATTAGAATTTTTTTTTTTATAGTGTAAGTGAAGGGGTTTCTATCAAGCTTGATACAATATTAGATGTGTATATATATATATATATATATATATATATATATATATATATATATATATATATATGTATATATGTATATATATATATATATATATATATATATATATATATATATATATATATATATATATATATGTATATTAATAATATTCATGTATAGTTATTCACCCAGAACATGTGTGTGTATATCGGCACGTGTCACAATCGACTTTTCATCGAACTCTTCATAGCTAAAGGGATATCGGTTAAATTGATAACTAAATCAATCAATCATGTAAATGTTGCATGATCGTTGTCGCCTGTTTCTCTCTCTCCTTTTTTCGTTAAATGTAAATTGTCACAGTATCATAGCAACTTTTGAAAACCAGCGCTTCAAAACCTATACAAGGTAGGAGGGCTTTTTTCGATCTTTTATTCAAGGAAGATGGTCGTTCTGTTTGTTCTGCAGCTTGCGGTTTGCCGTTTGATTTTTGTAATAGTTTCTCTTGCAAACCTACTGCTCAACCGATGGGCTTAAGTGCCTTTAAGCAAGCCATTCACGATCAGTAATTACTGAAGGAATTCCTTCAAACTTGGCAAAAATGATTGTGAATGGAGTTGTTTGAGGCCTGTCAGTACAACTGTCAGTTACACTGATGAGAATCAAAACTCTGCTTGAATTTGGAAGCGGGGCTAACGCGCACTGAAGGGAACATTGACCGTGAATGGCTACCAGTCAGTTAAGTTATCAGTGTGAACCACATGGCCAGAGTGTGAAGAATGTTGGTGCATCGATTTGGGTGAGGTTTAAGTAGTTAAGATGCTGGAAGATAGAGAATTTGGGGGAAAATTTTTTCAGTTATACGAAGAACAGCCATGCCTTTGGCAAATCAAGTCAAACATTATCTGAATAAATATAAAAAAACGAAGCGTATGGAAAATTAGCAGAAAAAAACGAAGAAAAGTATCCTGATGCAACCACACACTTAGTGAAGAAAAAAAATCAACATCTACAGGAGTAATTTCAGGAAAGAAGCAAAAAAGTCGAAGATTCTATGCAGTTTGGAACTGGGGCAGATGTGTAGACGCCAACTTGGACTTACTATGAAGATTTGATGTTTTTAAAGGATCACGAAGCTATTAGAACATCCACCTCGAATTTACAAGCATATGAGTAAGAAACACATTATTTGTTAATTATTTATCAAACAAAAAAGTTATATTATCAAAAATACAGATGGTTCATAATATAAAAGTTTATTAATAGATGTAATTTGGCTCCATATAGTAAGTCACAGCTGACTTCTTGGTCTTTCTGAAAACCTGAGAAAATGCAGTTGTTTTACAGTGTTTAATAGTTCTTAGCAATCATATGTTCTTGAAAACATAATGCTCCTTTATTGCAAAAAAAAAAAAGTTTCTAAATATTTCCCTTGAATGCAGGCTAGCTTGTGATGTATGTCTATTGTAACTTCCATTTAAGCCTACAAGAGAGACTACATCATGATGTTCAACATTTAAATCTGTATAGTAGTCTTTCTTAGTGCTACGCAAAAAAATTGTGCAGAACTTAACATGCCATCACAATCTTTCCGCAACTTGTATAGTCCACATTTAAGAATCTATGGAAAATCCTAAACCTAGATGTCAAAAAGCCAAATGCATTTTCTACGACGTTTCAAGCACGAGATAGTCTATAGTTGAATATTTTTCTTCCGTGATTCAACTCTTGCGCTGAAAGGTTTTAAGAAATTTCTAAGCGCAAATACCTCATCTCCTATGAAAACAAAAGGTAATTCATATGCTAAATTATTTCAAACACGAGGAGAAGGAATATAAATAATTAAGCCAGTCTTGTGGTTCAAATCTCGGTTCTTCCATCAAAAATGTGTGATTTTAAATTCTTCCCTGTAGCCAATCCTTACACCATTTTGATTTAGTCTTTCTTCGTTTCTTCGAAGTAGAATGCGCAGCAACAAGCCCCAATCCCATCAACAATAACTCATTATCACAAAAAATAGAGGAAGTCATTTCGATTGTCTGATCACCACGGTAGTCTATCCTACATTGATGAACGCACTGACAGTTAGTGGACGTCCTATTTCTGACACTGAAGGAATTCCTTCAGTAATTACTGATCGTGAATGGGCTGCTTTAGAGGACCTCACGAGGTGCACTGTAGGCATTACTCAGGGCTTTGCAGCATTCCTTCGGCCTCTTGTTGAAAACCCCCCCCCCCCTGTTTTTTTTTTTTTTTTTTTTTTTTCCCCCTCATACTTTACCAACGTTTTTTCTTCATCTCTGTCGTACTTCATGATGTAACTGTGTATTACTCCAGATGCACTCCGCCACTGTATGGCCTTACCGGCCCCAGCACAGAGTCTACAGATCCAATCGTGTACAATTGAAAGGATTTCTGGGAAATCTTCATCGTATGTTCATGAAGATCGACAGCTATTCAATTTTGTTGATTCCATTAAATTGCTTTTACAGAAAGTTGTTAGGAGCTTATGATGGAATAGGAATTCTTCAGTATTGCTTTCGAAATACTTCTTTCTAAGTTTAATATTCAGCAGTGCTTGGGTTTCTATCAAGTATCATTAACAACGCCAGTATGTTTAAAAAAGTTCGTTACCAGATATCAAGGATTATAATTTATACTATTCTTGTGTATTTAAGAGAACTGACCATTTAATTTCCCCTGCACATAATACACATTTTCATCCAATGATTATGGGAGTGCTCGGTTTAGATTCCAATGACGGTTTTATCACATTTTATTGCCATATTGATCCCTTTTATATGGATTTCATTGCATTGATATAGCTGAAACCCGATGTACTTACAAGTTTACTTTTCAAGATTTTAGTTGATAGTCCCTTAATGATAAAAATGCGACCTAGACAAGGTTTAGTTTTCCAATTAGTTGATTTGTTTATTTGAAATGCGTATTTGTGCAATATCCGTAAGATTATTGATAACTCTGTTATACTACTGTGGCTTAAATACTCGCAGAGGGCATTTCTCAATTAGTTGACAATTCCAGACTGAATTAAAGGGTTTTATCGTTTGGTACTGGAAGCTCTGCCATGGAAAGTGACCTGGAAGAAAGTTAAGATACTTTCCAAAGTGTTTGGAGTATGTCAGACAATCTTCAAGGGGAGCTGCTTCACGAAAACTGGGTCTTTCAGATCTGAGGTTGACCTAGAGTTGTCGTCATTTGAGACCACCGTCTCATCCTTTTGACTCTCTCCTGCTCATCTTCCTTTTCACCGGATTTCTCTCGCTTTCATTTTCTCTCTGATTCCACATTTCTCTTCCTGTTGTAGAAATGAAGGACGGAGAACTTTTCTCTCTGGCTATGTTTGAATGAAAGGCGACTTTGTAAGGAATGAACTTCCAAAATCATTGCGTATTGGAAATATCAAGGGATGGCAGTTATTATTTATTATTGTTATTATTACAAACCGAATTTGGAAAGGAAGATGCTATAAACCTAAGGGCCCCAACAGGGAAAAATAGCAATTTCAGCATGCTAGCCGCATAGACAAATGTTTTCTAAATAGCTAACATTGTTGAACAAGAAGTAAGAATTCCGTACTTATTCATTTTCTAATCCCTATATAATATAAAGATATTGTTTTTTCCGTTATCTAGGATCGGTTATGCTTGACAAGCCATTGTAACAAGTGATATTTTGATGCTGAACTCTGTATGATTTAATTTTAGGTGGCAATGCGTCAAGGTCATTTGACCCATAAATGAGGTATAGCATAAGGAAGTTATTTAATTTGTATTATTGACATAAACAGCTTGTAGGGCTTTTGGGCTAGAATCATACTAGCAGATTGTTTTTTTTCCATAACCTAGTGCTCGTATAATGAATTCCCTAGCTTTCATGCCTTTCTTAGCCATCTAATGGCCAGCTGTGTAGAGTCGAGCTTGACTCGGTGGGCTAATAAATATCCTCCATTTAATTGTGATAATCAGCCAATTATTTTGCTAGTCTTACCTTGAAACTCCATTAATTTAAGCAATAAAAAATTGTAGTTATTAATCTTTAATCTAATTATATACATGTTCTATTTTTGTAACATATTCGTGTTATTGAATGCTAGTCGAAAGCTTTTTATATATAAGTAAGTCTGATTATTATAGTAATTAAAGTTTGAAATATTTTAGTCTTGTAATTCTCATACAGGCTTTATTTTTGTACTAATATTACTTAAATGTTATTAAATGCAAGTCAAAGGCCTTTATATTTCACTGAATATTTGATATTGATATTAGTTATGTAGTTAGATCAGATGTACTAAAAGAAAAAAGGTGAATCCAAATGCAAGGGCCTAGTAACTACTGTTTCATTATTATTTGTAAAGTAGAGCAAACCATAAAAATGCTTCTCGTTACTAGGTTGGTCAGGGGTGGGCCTTGGTGGGGTTTCACCTTTAAAAAATATCCCCCCTCTATAGTAAAAAGGGATTGTCATATATTTTACAGTGTGTGTGTATATATATATATATATATATATATATATATATATATATATATATATATTAGTGTGCTACTGTTATTAACACACATTGAGTATGTGTTGTTTGAGATGTTGAGTCTTGAAATAAAGTTCATCATTGTAACTTTAAAATGGTTTATTCTCTAAAAACAACAGTGTTAAACATCCCCATCACAGGAGTGTAGCTGGTTTGGTCGGATGACCAATTCAGGTGAAGTATAGATATGAACTGCCTAAATTATCGATATCACAGATATCGTATGTTTAGTTGTCTCAGCATTTAAACACTATGTAAACTTTACATTCGTCTCTCGGAAGACACCTGCATCCGGTGACGACACAATCTTTCACACGGTATGCATTTGTGTTGATGCTTCAGAAAAATGCCCCCCAGATGCTGAAGCCTTGACGAGGATGGGGGGCTTAGGGATTAGCAGCTGGGCTCTAATGAACAGTGGGAACTATTTCCCATTGGACCTCGGTGCCCAGCTGTCGATTCAACTAAATCAGTCAGCACTTTCTCTTTTACTTTTGATTATTTCTTTTTTTCTCCCATCTCTTCCTTTTGGGCTCGATATTGTTGACGACTTTGGCATGTTCGATTTTACTTTGGATGCTGCTTTGGATTTGGCACAGTGTGGGATGGACTGCATTCCATCTCAACCTGTGCCAATTTAGATGCCATCACCCTCTGGCAGACCCCATTGGGTGCAGACCAAGTCTGTTAAGAGTCGGGCTCCAGTGATCCGGTCTTAAGTCACCCATATTTGCGAGTAATGGGTGACGCCAGGCATTGGAGTCGACGGTGGGAGGGGCTAACTACCCCCACTGACCAGTGTACGCCCACCTTAAGAGAGGCAGCCCCTCTCTAATAGAGGACTGGTCCCCGCTGAAGCCTCTTCTCGTGTTGGGCCACATGGGATAGGAGGACTGACATCCTCCGATAAGAGGTGGATAACCCGGCTTGCTTTTTCAAAAAAACCCAACACCTCTGTTGACGACCTGGAAAATACAAACATGGACCTCGGTACAGACAGCTCCAACTCGGGTTCTAACATTGTAACGTTAGAACCTTATTCACGTCATGTGAATAATAAAACGCTAGAGAAGAAGAGAGAGAGAGTGAAAAATGATGACAGTACAGAAAGATATAGAAAAGTAGAAGTATTACCTGGTCACTATGAAGTAGTGAATTATGAAAAATTTTTTATCTTGGAATTTGAAAACGGAAGAAATGAGCGTATAAATGTTTTTAAAGCTAATAGAGAAATAGTTAATTTATGTGGAGGGCAGCCAAAAATTTTACCCCAGGGAAATGGAAGTCTCTTGATAGAGACACTGTCCCCATTACAAGGTGAAAGGTTAAAAACACTTACAACATTGAATGGTCATAGCGTAAAATGCGTTTCACACCCTACTTTCAACCAGAGTAGAGGTGTGATATATGCTCCAGAATTGTTGGATATAGAGGAGAAAGAAATAGAGGATGAACTGAAAAGTCAAGGAGTAGTTAAAGTAGTCAGAATGAGAAAGAGAGTTGGAGAACAACGTATCCCTCTTGCTACTCTGATTATAACATTTGATCAATGCCGATTACCAAATGTTATAAAAGCTGGATGGCTATCTTTGAAGGTAAAACCATATATCCCGTCACCATTGCGATGTTATCATTGCCAAATGTATGGCCATTTAAGCCAGAAATGTAAAGAAAAACTAAACAATAAGCCAGCTGTTTGTGCCAACTGTGGAAAAAGTAGTCATGGAGTATGCATAGAAAACCCTAATTGCATACATTGTGGGGAAGCACACCCAGCTACATCTAAAAGCTGTGTAAAGTTTATTTTTGAAAAAGAAATTCAGGCCATTAGGACCATGGAAAGGGTTACTTTTAAAGAGGCTCGTAAAAGAGCTCTTGAAAAGCAAATAAGACCAGGGCAACCTTTTTCAATGGTTCTGAAGAAAAACTTGTCAAACCACACAGACGAAAATTATATCTCTACTTCTAAGATAAAGAAACAAATGAAAGTAGTTAAAGAGGTTGAAAGTCCCATCGAAAATCTATATCCAGAAATTGTGGAAAAATCAAAACGGACACTTAAAGATCTGAAAATTATTCAAAAGCCAACTACTCCGATTTTAAACAAAAGTACAAACCTCTCACAGGCCGTTTCCTTGCCTGATCTGATGGAGGTTGCACTCGAAACCAATTTACCTGGTGAACCCGTAGTGGGGAAGGTGCAAAAACCTGACAGATCACAACCTTTTAATCGAAAAAGAGAGAGACCTCCCTCCCTCTCTCCTCCTACCATAAGAAACATTAAAGTCACGACTTCCAATAAATATGATATCTTGTCTGCTGATGTTTCTGAACAACTAGAAGGTAAATTGAACCAATCAGAAATTCAAGTTGAGGTCCACCATCCTCCTCAACAATTAGATCAAAAGGACACAAAGAAAAAGAGAAACACAAAACCCACTATATCAAGATCCTCTCTAGAGTTACCTCCGGGAAACATTGTTAGATCAAATAGTGCCATTGGGAAGACTTCATCTAAGGTGTCTTCCAAAAAATAAAACATAGTTTTTTCCTCCATTCTGCAATGGAATTGCCAGGGTTTAAGGGCGAAATATGAACAACTTAAGCTCCTCATACGTGAGCACTCCCCTATAACAGTATGTCTACAAGAAAGCAAGCTCGATGCTAATACTCCTTGTCCTCGAGAGTATGTTAGCTATAGGACACCATATGATCAACGAGCAGGGAGCCATGGGGGAAGTCTTATATACATTCGTCGAGATGTTCCCCAAATATCTTTGTCTATCTGTACCCCTCTGCAGGCAGTGGCTGTACAGATTGATATAGGGAGAAAATACACAATCTGTTCTCTTTACTTGCCTCCAAATGATAACATCTCATATGATAATATAGTAGAGGTGATTAAACAACTCCCACAACCCTTTATCTTACTAGGAGACCTTAATAGTAGACATCCTTTATGGGGTGATGTTTTAGCAAATGCAAGGGGTAATATTATATCGTCAATTTTGGAGAATGAAGATGTCGGACTCCTCAATACAGGAGAGCCCACACATTTTCATGTACAGACAGGTACCTTGTCCTGCATTGACCTATCAGTTGCAAGCTCTAACTGTCTTCTCGATTTTAATTGGAGAACATTAGATGATTGGCATACTAGTGATCATGCACCAATCATTATAAACACCAACAATGGTCCACCTTTACAAAGATCACCTCGATGGAATCTTGATAAGGCGGACTGGAATAGATTTCGGGAGTTAAGTGAAATTGAAGGAAATGCAGAACAGTTTGAAAGTGTTGATGATGCCATAGACTTACTTAATGGAACTCTTCACACAGCAGGAGTGAATTCCATTCCCAAAACAACTGGGATATTCAGACGACGACCAGTCCCCTGGTGGTCGTCAGAACTAACTGCCCTGCACAGAGCCACAAGAAAGTCTTTAACTCGATTGCGCATGCACCGTAATGAGGAGAATTTAGTCATTTACAAGAAATGTAGAGCACAGTTCCGCCGTGCCATGAAAGAAGCTAGGCGCCAGTCTTGGATGTCCTTTGTTTCCTCCATTAACAGTAGAACACCAACATCATCTGTGTGGAGGAAAGTAAAAAAGATAGCAGGAAAATTCACCCCAAACCCACCACCAGTGTTAAAGATAAATGGCCAGTATATGACTGGAGCAACCGAAGTTAGCAATGCCCTGGCTGACCATTTCTCAAATGTATCGTGCAAGTGTCAAGCAGCTCCTGGTCACCAGTATAGGAGCAATGAAGAAAAGAAAGTTTTAAACTTCGCAACAAGAAAGCAAGAGTCATACAATTCTCCTTTTACTGAAAGAGAATTTGATTCTGCTCTTGCTACTTGTAACGATACAGCCCCTGGACCCGATGGAATTCCATATGCAATGATTAAACATGTACCTTATAATACAAAGTTATTTATTTTAAGCATTTTTAATAGAATATGGCATGATCATAGTTATCCAAGTGTTTGGGAACTAGCCATTATTTTAGCCTTTTTAAAACCCGGTAAGGACAAGTTTTTAGCAGCAAACTACCGACCTATTGCATTGACATCTTGTTTATGTAAAATCATGGAGAAGATGGTCAATGCAAGACTGATTTGGTACCTTGAAAAGAAGAATATTTTATCACCCATTCAATGTGGATTCAGGAAAATGCACTCAACGACTGATGTGCTGATACAACTTGAGTCCTCCATTTGTGAAGCCTTTGCTTCCAAACAGCACCATGTTACAGTTTTTTTTTTATCTTGAAAAGGCATATGATACCACATGGAGATACGGTATACTTAAAAGAATCCATGAGTGCGGATTGAGAGGTGAGCTACCACTATTCATCCAGTCATTTCTTTCACATAGAGTTTTCCAAGTGAGAGTTGGGGAAGCTCTATCACAGAGTAAATGCCAGGAAGAAGGAGTTCCTCAGGGGAGTGTGCTGAGTGTAACCCTTTTTGCACTAGCAATTAATGGGATATCCTCAGTCATTCCCCGGGATGTTCTTGCAACACTATTTGTGGATGATCTCTCAATATCATTTGCTGGCACTAGAATGGCAATGGTTGAGAGAAAAATCCAACTCTCTATTGATAAAATTATCCAGTGGGCTGACATGAATGGATTTAAGTTCTCGACAAGTAAAACTACCATTGTCCATTTTTGTCGTATCCGGGGAGTACATCCAGACCCGGATATATACATTAAAGGTCAACGGATACCATGTGTATCGGAAACCAAATTTTTAGGTTTGATATTTGACTGTAGACTTACATGGGTTTCTCACCTAAAAGCGCTAAAAGCTAAATGTGTTGAAGCTCTGAATATCTTAAAAGTATTGTCCCATACATCATGGGGGGCAGACCGCAATACTATTTTAAAATTATACAAGGCCTTGATTTTTTCCAAAATTAGTTATGGTTGTGAGGTATATTCTTCAGCCACCCCAAGCCGGTTAAAAATATTAGACTCGATACATCATGCAGGTATTAGATTATCTACTGGAGCTTTTAAAACCTCGCCTATCCCAAGTCTCCTTGTTGATGCTGGGGAGTTACCTCTAGACCTTTACCGAATGTCTTCCATTCTTCGGTATTGGTTTAGATTGCAAAGACTCCCTAGCTCTCTAGCCTTTCAGACTGCAAGCCTTGTAAGACACGCATCATACTTTGAGTTGCACCCAAAATCTCCTCAACCTTATGGCTTTCGGGTGAAACGATTTTTAAATAGTCTGGATATAATTAGAAATAAGGTACTTCCATTCAAGGTATCATCAACGCCTCCATGGAAATTACCTGACATATCTTTTTGTAAATACTTTATTGGAGTTAAGAAGAATATGACTGACTTAGAATCTAGGTCTCTTTTTATGGAACATGTCAAAGAACATAGGGGACCGACTTTTATATATACTGATGGCTCCAAATCTGATGCTGGCGTTGGATTTGGAGTACATAGTAATGATTTTAATTGTAGAGGTGCACTTCCTCTAACAGCTTCCATATTTACTGCCGAACTGTATGGCATATTAACCGCTATTAAGAAAATAGCTTTGGAAAAGGAGGGTAATTTTACAATTTTTAGTGATGCAAGGAGTGTTCTTCAAGCTTTAGAAGTTTTTAATTCTAGTAACTCTCTAGTTTTAAAGATTTTAGAATGGCTTTTTATTATTGGACGGAAAGGTATAACTGTTCGATTTTGTTGGGTTCCAGCACATGTAGGTGTGTCTGGGAATGAGAAGGCAGATTTACTGGCGAAGAATGCGGCATCCGAGTTGCTACCAAGGAGGTATCCCATTCCATGTAACGATTTCCTACCTTACATCAAGAAATTGGTTTGTGATAAATGGCAACAGCACTGGGACAGTCAAGACGGCAATAAAATGAGGGAAGTAACAAATAGCATATCACCTTGGAGGTATAACATGATTCCCCGAAAATGGGAGACGACTCTTTGTCGTCTCCGTATTGGTCACACACGGTTGACACACGAGTTTCTGCTGAAGGGCCAACACCAACCGTATTGTGAGGACTGCTTAGTACCTTTAACAGTGAGACATTTGTTGACCGAATGCCCTAATTTTACTAACTTAAGAAATAGATATCTGTTTGAGGCTCGAGGTGAGGATGGCAGGTTTATCCTTGCCAAGATTCTTGGACATGCGAGCGGAATTTTTAGATTTATTTCAGAAGCAGGTCTTCTGAAAACTATTTAACTATTTTAATGACTTCTTAATTTTTATGGTTTTAATCGAATTCTCTTTTAATTTTCATATACAGTAAATGGTATCGGCGTCAATGACCTTAGATGTCAGGATGCCAGAAAACTTTCAATCAATCAATCAATTCAGAAAAATGTTACATTGCCGAGGGATGCAAAATACATCCTGGTAATGATTTTTTCTGACTACAGCAAATCTCACGCTAGCATCTTCATCCACAATGACATATTATTCATGTGTTTTAAACATGTAATAACTATTTCATTTATATCATATATATATATATATATATATATATATATATATATATATATATATATATATATGTAATTTCCGATTACCCTCGGCTCTCCTCATCACTTGCGTAGGGAGGAGAGGGAGTAGTCATACCCTGGTGAAAGGGGATTAGTGTGTGTATAGATTAATATTTCTTCATCAACATCTACGCCTATTGACGCAAAGGGTCTCTGTTAGATTTCGCGCCAGTCGTCTGTATCTTGACCTTTTACATCAATACTTCACCACATATCATCATCTACTTCACGCTTCATAGTCCTCAGCCATGTAGGCCTGGATCTTCCAACTCTTCTAATGCTTTGTGGAGCCCTGTTGCAAGTTTGAAATAATTGGCAGTTATATTTGAGGGTCGCGCGCACTGGTATGTGATATAATAGAATAAGTAACACCTGTTTACTTTTACTGATTGATTGATACTTATTCTATAATTTGAAATTAACATTACTTCGTATATGCATTCGAATGCTAAACATGTATTTGAAATTTTATGCATTTTAAAGATTAAACTACCTAATTCATTTTTTTTTTCAATAAAAACTTTTACATTTTTCAAGGGCGGCTTGATTTCTGGAAAATGTCACTTTTTTATTTAATATCTTTTTTTCAAGAGGTGCTAAATTTCTTGAAAATGTCACTGTTGCTTGTTATCGGATACATGGTCTGATGTTTGGCAGGCAGTATGTTCGTAGAAGCCTGAGCACTATTCCTGTAACGCTGCTGTACTTTTGAAGACGTTTAAGTGAAATTCAGATGCTTACTTAAAATAAGTTGTAAATCTGAGTGGTATGCAGTCTGCTATACCTAGACCCTTGATGATTTATAGATAATTAATTGTTTACCGCTATTAGACATTGTTTGTTTTCACTTCTATTTTGAACGTTGTGAACAGTCCATGGTTTGGTTGTCTAAGGAAAATATTAAGGCTAAAATGAATTTTGGAAATGAGACCTTGGTATACCGGCACTTTCGTATAGTTATGTAAAAATTTTAAGACTGTGATTCTTGATTGCAAATTTGCTTTTGAGAAACACATACTTTGTTTCTTCAATTGCGCACAAAGTTGCCTTATTGGAAAAATCTGCATGATTTTCGGTGATTTAATCTATTCTGAAGAATTTTTTATTTTTTTCATTCTGCCTAGTTTCGAGTAATGTTCTCCTACTGACCTAGGCTTCAATTGGGTATCTGGAAACTACTTCATGGTATTTTCGTACATTTTCACTGCATTGTAATTTCAGTGTCTTGATTTTTCATAATTCCAAGAGTTTTTACACTTTCTTATGCTAAAGCATGAATCGTTTTATTTTGAAAAAAAAAATCAGAGAATAGTAAAGAGACATCCTTAAAGCTTTTTTTTACTACATGTAAACCTAAACAATTATTTTAAAGTAATTTTGTGAAGCAAATTAAAACTAACCATATTATAAAATGACAGTCGTCTTTACACTCAAAACGACGATTTTTGAGCAATTCCTTATTGATATTCCAATACTTCGCGGTTTCAAACTTGACTCTTCTTTGCCTCCTTAATGTTGTAGTAGGTATGCAGTTAATTTTTTTAGTCTTGCCTTCTCCATCGTAGGGTTCAATGTACAAACTCTACGGGAGTCAATGCGGATCCTCAAGAGACCTTGGGAACAACCAATATAAGTTCCTAAATTACATCTAGGACAATTATATAAATAAACAATTGAAGACCGCATCAAATCTGGTAATGTCTTTGAATCTGATCCTGCTACCTATGGTTAGTGGTTTCTTTAAAACAAACTTGAAATTATCTAGGGATACAAATCATAGAGCTTTATCAAGCTTACATTCAACATTTTTATTGTCGTATAGGAATGGTAGACACACATCGATAGATATTTTATTGACCACAACATATACAGCTCATATTTACAATAATTATTTACTTCTGGTCCAAATAAAGGCAAAATACTACACTTGGCAATACAATACATTAAATACACAATGGTAAGAATAACAGGTTTTTAACGCATAGAAGACATTATTTTGTGAACCTGTACCGGTAATAGAACAAACTCTAGTAGTTATCAAAAGAAAATAAGAAATAACAACCAAATTTGGCATTTATATAAATCTGCCTCTTTAGAACATTTAGTACTGTTTCTTTCGGAATAAAAAGTGATCCTAAAATTGCTAAGTAAGTTTATCAAACAAGTTACATGGATAAAAATTCCGAACAAAATAGGATTTGAGAAATTTAATTTCCTCGTGGAACCACCCCAATTTGAAGAAAGATTAAAAGCTCTGAAAATCAATGTTTTACAAGAGTTTACTTTAAATGAAAACGGACAGTGACAAATTAACCAATTAACTATTCCAATTTTAAAATAACTAGCCCCGTCACCCAATAGCTATTCTTTACCTACTCTAGAATCACTTTTTATTAAACAGCTATCCCCTACTCTCAAACACTCAACTGCCTCTGTTCCTTTACATATTGCCTAATGGCTTTCCCCACTTAATCTTCTACTGGGGAGCAGTTTGCAGACGACCCTTTATATTCAAGGTCTAGTTACTCATGGAGGAGCGATGCGTGGTTGCTTGCTTGCTTGCTTGCTTGCTTGCTTGCTTGCTTGTCAGATTGCCCAGCCCTTATTGCTGGACACGGGCTCTTGCGTTGGCAGCCTGTCAGTGGGGTTTAGATGAAGTACAGGATTTTTATTTAAGGATTAATACACAGGTTTTGGAGGGTAGTTTATATTAAATATGTGCTAATTAATGGATGGCAACCCCGAGCAGTCTGTTTATTCCCGGACAACAGCCTAGAGTTTGGTCTCTAGGTGGGGCCCTTTGGCAACATGCCACTCAACCACGGGTTTTCAGGCTGCTCTGCCCCTAGAGCTTGGCCTGAAATAGGGAGGTCCTGCAAAGCAGAGATCTAGTCAAAATTTACTTATATATTTGAACCTGTATGTCCTGCCGGGAGGCAGACCGTCTGGGTGCCACCGTCTATAGCATCTTTGTACTGGCAAAGGTAAAGGGATTGCTGTTGGAGCCACACCTCTCGCCAACTAGGGTCCAGGGCCCTTGGAACCACGAGAGGGAAAGGTTGACACAGGTTTTGTCAGTGGTAGGGAAAGTGGTATAGGTAGTAAGTCTCATGGGAGTAGGTGGTCATGGGAAGGAGGTAACAGTTGGTTTAGTAGTTGGCAGAATATGGAGGGGCATCAACTATCCCTGGAAGCTGTGTCAGTAGTAGAGAAAGTGGCATAGTAGTAAGTCCCATGAGAGTCTGAGATCATGGGAAGGGGGTAACAGTTGGTTAAGTAGGAGATATAAGGGGAGGGCGCACAATGTCCCTGGAGTTTTGGTAGACAGGAGAGATGTATAGCAGTAAGTCCTGTGGGAGTGGGAGGTTACAGGAAGGATTATAAAGCTGATCTTAGAGGTAGGAAATTGAGGCCAAGGTGCCTTCTACTACTTTCTTTCTTTCTTTCTTTTTTTTCCCCTTAACTTAGGATGTTATCTCGGGGGGGGGGGGGGGTTATGAGGTGAGGAATGTTCTGAGGATTGGTATATTATCTAATATGGTTAGTTACCCTCTCTGAAGTAAGGGGGGGGGGAGAGTAGAGATTGCCGAAGAATTGTGGTGTCCGGACAGGAGAGGAGGTAGTGATCGAGTGGGTTATCCCCTGATTGGTTGTTACAGAACTGGCAGGGCCTGTTTTTTTCGTCGATCACCCTCCAGCAGCATCTATAGCCAAGCCGGAGTCTATGCATGATGACTGCCAGGCCCCTGCTGGTGTCCTTGGTAATGTGGGGATTCATTTCTGTAACTTCTAGGTACCATCTCGCTGTCATGGACCCCTCTATGGCAGCCTGCTGGATGCCGGACCTGATCTGGGATCAACAGAGATTTATCATTAACTTTTTTAATTGCTTAACTGACTTTCCTAGGTTTATACCTATTGTTGCGCACTGCAGTGTGTTATTTGCCAGTCTGTCTGCGGCTTCATTACCCTGGACGCCAACATGGCTGGGAATGCAGTTAAGGGTGACCTTACGGTTCCTCTGGGAATGGAGCTGGGCAGCATCTTTTATGCTGGATTGCGCCTCTCGAGTCAGTATGAATCTTCTCCTGCTCTACTCAGGGAGTCGGTTAGGGCCTTGGCTATGGCTACCAGTTCAGACTGTAGGTCGAGGCATGATCCGATAGCCTCCAGCTGTCTGTGTAGTTGTCAGAGTATATGACTGCTGATGTTGCAGGAATGCTCCTATCCACAGACCCATCTGTAAAATAAATATTTTTAGTATGTGTTTGGTTTATGGCAATTTGGGCTGCTTGGTACATTTGTTGTGGGGAGCGTAAGGCTTTAGCTGTGGGGAGGATTATAAAGTTTGTAGTAATTGGTTCGGGGAGCCACGGAGCTGGGGGGATACAGCACATGGACCATATCTTTCTTGATGGCCATGGCTTCCCTTTGCATTCCCATCCTCCTGATTGCCTTGAGGAGGCCTCCCGCATATGTATTAGGTGGCTCTAGTTGTTCGTGAAGGGATAGGATGGCCTGTATTTTGTTTTTGATGGGGGATTCCCTTCCGGTTTTTAGTGTTTTAACGATTATGGAGCACAGACGGATATCTATTTTATTGGCCAATGGTAGCAGGTTGGTCTCAGCTCGCAGCAGCTGTAGTCTGGTCCACATAGGTGCACCTGCAATGAGTCTCATACTATTGTTTTGGATGACTTCCAGGGAGGTCAACAGTCCAGGAGAGAGATCCATTGCAGGGGCAGCGTACTCTACCTGTGAGAAAACAGCTTGGACATGAAACTTCCTGAGCAAGAGGTGGGAAGCCCCCTTTCCAAGGGTGGTTATGCGTTTCATGGCTGCGAAACGTAACATGACTGAGTCGTAGCTTTTTTACCTGGTTGACTGGGGAAAGATTGAAGTTAATATTAACCCCTAGGTAGGTGAAATCCTTCACCCATTCTATGGGTCTATTTTCCAGGATTAAATTGAGGGGGGTCAAAGAGGTGTTTTATTGCCATATCCTTAGTCTTCAGAGTGTTTATTTTTAGACCCAGTTCTCTGCACCCTTGGCTAATTGTATCCAGGGCTTTCTGCATGGCAGATGGCCTGTGCCGCACAAAGTGAGGGCACACGATGCATATGTAATCTGCATAAACGAAAATTTCTATGCCTCTGGGGAGCTCCAATGTTAGTAGGTTCTCTATTAGAATATTGAATAAAAAGGGCCTTAGTATTTCTCCTTGGGGTGTCCCGTTTTGCATTGGAAGGAAGGGCGAGGTAGCCCCTTTGGAAGGTTACCCTTACCCCTCTTGTTTTGAGTACTGCCTAATCGAAGACAGGTTTCCCCTGACCCTCTTTTCGACAAGGGAGAACAAGATGGCTGGGGCGCTAGCCAACTCATAGGCTTTTTCTAAGTGTAAGAAGACTACCAGGGCTTTATTATTGTTGATAATAGACATAACATCCGTTATGCATTCATGGGTACTTATGCCCTCTGTGAAGCCGTACAGTCTGGCGTGCAGATGGCCTACCTTCCGTTTTAGCCAGTTGAGAACCATTCTCTCTGCAACCTTTTCTGTACAGCTAATGAGGGCTATAAGTTGTAGGAGTCCTTCTCCTTAGGTTTTGGAATAGGCTGGATGTTCTGTTGGTTCCAGTATCGTGGCCTCCTGTCCACGAATGTTTTGTTGATGAGGAGGAGGTAGACTTCTTTGGCCGGGTTACCCATATATTTAAGCATGCTGTATGTTATCTGATCAGTACCTGGGGCCGTGTCCTTAGTTTTGGCTAACGCCCTCTCCAGCTCTTCCCTCGTGAATGGGGCGTCCGTATCGTCTGGTATGCCGCAGGCTGCATTTACCATTGTGGTCCTGATGGAGAGTAGAGCCTCCTGCCTATGTCTGGTGATGATCGGGAGGTTGTCGGACTTTGCCCTGTCCGCAAACCCTTGGGCAATCCTGAGTGCCTCCGCAGGAGGATCCGGGTGAGCCACAATAGTGGTACGTGCTTTCCCAGTGACTTTGTTAAAAAAGCTTCAGATCCTCTTGAGAGAGGTGAAAGTATTCACCTCTGAGCACCAGTCTAGCCACTTTTGCTGTTTGACTTTGTCAGCCACAGTCACCGCATCGCTTGTAACCTCCGACAGAGTACGATAGTTCATCGGTTCTGTGGCGCCTGAAGAGTTTGCGGACCCTATTTACCCTTATATTCATTTCCTTGATGCATGGGTTGTAGTACCATGCATCATTGTGGTTGATTTTAGGGGTTTTCTTCTTTGGCATTGAACCAGTAGCTGCCTTGTTTAATTCCTCTGTGAACTTTTCTTGGATCAGGTCTGTGTCTTCGTGGGGTTTAGGATATAGTCATTGGCCCAGTTTGTCACATGCCTCTCGAATAGCTCCCACTTGGCTAGATCCGGGTTCCATCTACGTGGTGGTGGAGGAGGCTGCGGGAGTTTTTCTATTTTAATAGAGAATTCTATACCATAGTGGTCGCTAGTGAGGATAGGATGTAGGTTCCAAACCGAGCCATGGACTAAGTTACTGGAACAGTAGGTGAGATCAAGCCGACCGCCGGCTTTGTGCGTGGCAATATTTATATTGTTAAGCTGTTTTACATCATTGAAATCCTCTAGGAGTGCAGCTTTATAATTTCCTGAGGGGTTAGCGGTAGCTGATGACTTGAGTATTGGATAGTGAGCATTGAAATTCCCGGAAATAACAATGTTTTCATTGTCTGCTGTTACAAATAGAAGGGTGGCATTAGTCTTTTTGGACGGAGCTTTGTATATGTTATGTATGGCGAGTGTAGTGTCTGCCTGTGTTATCTGTGTACTGAGTGTTTCGGCTTCGTGACAGTCTGTTATTTATGCCATTGGATGGTATTGTGTTTTTAATTAATGTCAAAAGACCCCGCGTTGTACCTGTATGGCGTGCCCAGTAT
Source organism: Palaemon carinicauda (assembly GCF_036898095.1). Taxonomy (NCBI): domain Eukaryota; kingdom Metazoa; phylum Arthropoda; class Malacostraca; order Decapoda; family Palaemonidae; genus Palaemon; species Palaemon carinicauda. The sequence goes on along the minus strand of NC_090755.1, from coordinate 17,543,256 downwards.
ATTTTATAATTGGCAAAAGAGAATGTGTGTTGTTCTGCTTGTTGTGTTTTTTGTAAGAGTATGATGTCGGGTTTTTGTATAATTACTTGTGACTGTAAGAATGCATATTTTGTCCTTAGCCGTAAAATGTTCCATGACAGAAATGTGTGTTCTGGGGGTTTTGGTCTTTAATTGTATTATGTTAGCGAAAACAGATTGTTGATGTCTTGATTGTATAAGATGAAAACTGGCCAGATGATTATTTTAGCCTGATCTGCGTCAAACCTCGGGTACACTGTCTTGATCAGGTCACAGATAACCTCTATAATTTTGTCTAAGGTCTGTGTGGGAATTGGTTTCTGTGCTGTCACTACTAGGGGATTGGCACTGGCTTCTGGTTCTGGGGGTGGTAATGTTACCATTTACTTCTTCGCCTGTTTGATTAACAGTGGGGAGGAGGTTATTTTTCTCTGGTTTGTCAGTTGATACGACAGGTATGGGTGCAGGAAGAGGGTCAAAACTTATAACTGAAGGATTGGAGGGGATTGCGTTGAGGCTGATTTACGTTACAAGGTTGTTGGGGCTGTGAATGGCTTCTATTTGGTTTGGCCTGCCTTTGGGGTTTTGATTGGGGGAGTTTGTTGTTGTTATTTTGATAACGTGCTTGATTTCTAGATGGGGGAGGGTTATTTCCTGCGGCTGCAGCTGCTGCATACGGTCTGGAGGACTTCCTCTGTGCCGTTATAGATCTCTTGAGGGGAGGTGCAGGGGGGAGTGGGTAGGGGTTGGCGAGTGCCTAGGGGAGCCTGTGCTCCTTGTGCCCTACTTCTATTTATTCTACCCAACCTGGATGGACATCTGTCATTCCAGGCATGATTTTTTCTTGCCACCGGCAGGGCATTTTGCTTGAATTTACTGGTTATTCTGTAGTTTTTCTATACATTCCCTGGTTGGATGCCTTAAGGAACACACTCCACTGACGAAGAAAGCAGAACTGCATTCTTCCTGGTGGTGCCCATATCTTTGGCATTTGTAACACCCAAGGGGCTCTGGGAAGTATTGTACTAGGTCAGATGCACCCCAGATTCCTAGGTTCAGTTTGTCAGGGGGGTTGCCTCAGCACTTAACTTTGTAAGAGGCAGTCTTGTTCTTAGTGGTAAACCTTTTCGCCTGGATAACATTAAGGATGATTTTCTATGCGGTCTATTCCGAAATGTGGAGGATAATCACATAACTTTTTAATAACTGATTTCTCACCTGAATCTGACACTATAAAGGCAGGAAGGTTTCTGAGAATCCTTTCTGCCTCCTCATTCTGGGCGGCTACAATCAGGTCGCCATTTTTCATAGCCCTAACAGTTATTTTAAGAGAAGGGTGGTTTGCTTCTACACTTGATACGACACTGTATGCACTGGTATCTTTGTTATTGATTACTTTGAACACTGGGAAATTCTTAACAGAAGTAGAGCCATTTCTCTTACCTTTATTTTTGGATGACAGTTTTAAATCCTCCTCCTTCATCTTGATGTCCCTGGCTGGCGAAAAGGTGGTGGAAGGGAGAATAAAGGGACCAGGCAGAAGCTCCGCCCACTTCTCGTATGGGGAGAGCACGAAAAAAAGTTACATAAATATGCATGTAACTTTTTGTGGCGGCTGTAATCTACAACCCGCTAAAATCTCAATTACATCAATTACAATAGTTTATTGAGAATTACAAGATATTTGTAGATTTTCAATTGTTTTTTTTTTTATCTTCAGTTAGTGATTGCTATTGAACGTATGGGATATTAATGTATTAATGGAGTGATTATTGTAATGTTCAACCTACTAGAATCTCAATAACTGTTTATTGAGCATTAAAAGGTATTTTTAGTATTTTAATACAATAGAAAAAGATTAATTATCGATAGACTGACTGCTTCAATTGGGCCATTTCGTCGTTGCTCCTTTTGAAATTAGAAAATAATAATATATTTTGTATTTGTAGGAAGCTTTCTGTAGTTTTTTTCTGTAGTAAATCCCAGATTATTCACTGCAAATCTTCATCTCAATGTCATTAATAATGGCTCATTATACTTTGTGCATATATGCATTTCATTTTTTGAGCAGGTGACTAAAGAATTTCCTTCTTTTGATGATTCTAGTCTTTAAAATTCCAGCTTACGTCGCCAGCTTAATTTTATAGATTCCATGCTCTTATTGAAGAGAAGAGCAACAAAGTTATAAATCTTCAATTTTCAGTCTCCCATAGCTCATTACTCAAAATGGAGCTTCAGAAAAATGTAGAGAGTTTACTTTCAGAAAATGTCTGATATAAGGAGAGGTATGCCTGTTTTTGTCTACCTCCAACATAAGTGTTTTCATCGACCAGCACGTAAGATTCCCCCACCCTAACCCCTCTTGCACGTCGGCTTAGATTTCTTTAAATAATGCTGGAGATAAACTACAGTCTGTAGTAAGCTACACTTCGTACAATGGAGCTGAAGATTCTCCAGCCTACCACTTTTGCCATCTCTTCTTGCATTGCTCCTAAATGGGAAAGTGGCACGCTATTGCAAGTGAAAATTCTAATTCAACATTGCTTTTTTTAATGTCTTCGTTAACCACTTTTAGTTAAACTTTTAGGCACATTGCGGAAGCTTTTACTCAGCTTGAATGTCCTTTTGATTTGTTCAGCCAGACGCGATGCTTTGGGAGACATAATTTTGCATAGTTACCGGAAGGCATCTTCACTTGCTTTTTGGCACGAAACTTATTCTCCTCCCATGCTTTTTCTTTTCTTCCACTTTCATAGCTTCCTTTCCACTTATTTGCTATTGAAATTAGTCAAAATAACCAAAAGGCTAATAGGAGCAGTTTTACCTCTACCAATTCCTTACGATACAGCTACTCTGTATTGCCCCCGAGAAAAATGGAAATCTAACTTTATCATATGTGAAGCCCTTCCATGAATTTCCTGTATCCACTCAATGCCATGGAGAACAATAGAAAATTATAAATCTTTAAGTGTTTCTGTTCAATGCTGGATAATTCTGCTTCCTCCATATTTTAACATTTTTTACACCTCGTATAATTGTTTGGCATTACTTCTGCACTGGGGGTTTCTCGAGTATAATTGAGTTTTACCCCTCCGTTGTTAATGCTTCAAAAGTTTTATCACTAGTATTAGTCCTTTCTTTCCATCGTGTAATTTCTATGGGGGAAGCCTTGTTCATATGTTAGTGTAGCCCAGTCACTAATTTCCTTTTCACTGTGGTGTTTCTCCTTTGGACAGTACATGAAATAGTGCTGTGCTTTGTTTCTTGCCATTATGGTGTTTATCAGCTTCTTGTTTGTTGGATGCAGCCATGTGGTTCCTTTTTTCTTCAACTTTTTTTTTTTTGCGATTTTGTAAGCCAGGGTTCAGTATCTTATATCCCGTATGAGTGTCGGAGTTGCTGTTCGGAAAAGCTTCTTCCCGATTCTCTTGATTCACCACGTGGATCATTTATTAGTGGATGCAGGACAACTCGACACCGGGACAACTCAACGCCAGGACAACTGTAAAATTATAAAACACACACTTTATATATATACAGTATATATAATATATATAATTATATATACTTTTTTTTACTTATCTCTTTTTAATGAACAATGAGAACACTTCTTTATTCCAAACTACTTTCTCTTATGATTCTCCTTGTAATATATATAAACTACCGATCAGATGCAAATGACATGTATATCATATAATTGTCTAGTTTTTCAATATTGAGTATCAGATGAATGGAAATGTTACAACCCACTTTCTCTTCCAAAAAGCAGAATTTTGTGTAATCTAGGCTCAGTCTCGCCTATCAAGAAATTTTCTTCCCTCCCTCGCTTCTAGAATGTAAATCTTTTACTGGTATAGAAACTCTAACTCCTAAAAGATCTGCTGGAGTCGGAGGAGGAGCACTTATGGCTTTCCTTTTGCGTTTGTTTTTCTCATAGCTGAACCATCAGCCAGTGATCCAAGCGTAATTTGTGATACATTTGTTAATATCTCACTTGTTACCATACTTTGCTTTTCAATGCTGTCTACTGCGCGTTGTTTCAAGGCTCTGTAAACTTTAGCCACTTCAACATTGGGTGCAGATGAATTATAGGAATACTTGTTTACTTCCTTGATAACAGGTCCAAAATTTTTTATGAATCCTTTCATTGCACCAAGCACCTTGATCACAACGCCAAAATTACCTATAAATGTCCTTCATATGTAAATTTTTCTTTTCCTCTTTGGCTATGAATTTCCATTTTGGGTGAGATATAAATTTATTTCTTTATATTTCAAAAATATATTAAGTTACTAAGTATTGGGTGCTATGTAAAGAGATGGACAGCAACACTTTAGTATGGAAATATCCTTATTCAGATTAACTGAACTGAACAATATACTAATACCATCAACACTAAAAAACGGATTTTGAGCGAAGCGAAAAATCTATTTTTGGGTGAGATACCCATGGCGTCCTGATGGAAGGTTCCTTTTTGGTAGCTTCCTTGGGTAAATAACTACTAAGATATTCCCAGAGAATTTAACCACAGGTTATCACAGAATTCTAACTTCTGGAGCGAGTATCCTAAAGGTTTCCCTTTAAGACATCGTATATCAACAGGGGACGCATGTATTAACGCGCCACATAGCTATCTACACCCCGAACAGAGTTAATGCTTCGGTGTGTAAGGGCTGAGAATAGCTGGGAGCCGTTCCATAGCTAATCTCATTTGTGGCTACTACTGATACTCGAGACGTAAACAAACGGGCGCCATTGCTTAAATGACGTCACGTCCGTCTTTATCCTGAAGCCAGTTGCTTGCCCATCACCATGATACAGCAGAGCAGGGTGGGACCTAAAAACTGGACGAAGTAGCAGGGAGGGTCCATCAGGATGCCATGGCGTCCTGATGGAAGAATACCAGAGAATCAATGTATCGTGGTAGATTTTCCCCTATTAGTAAGTGCCAAGGCATTGACAAATTAGCATAGTAATCTTGGTAAAGAACCGTAGGGAAGAAGCATCCTGCCCCCCTTGGCAGTGAAGTTCCCACGGGCTATGCCGACGTCAAAGTGGTATTGAAGGGCTATTCATTCTGATAGAAGAACTTGAAGGACTTGGAGATGAAGCTGAATGTTTGGTATTTGTATAGGAACATTCTGAAAAGCAGACCAGTGGTGGTTGGGCACTGTGTGCTGAGAAGGGTGATTCATCTCCAGGGTATGAAGAGTAAGTATTCGTATTGGAACATTACATAATCAGAGTGAATATAAATTAAGAGTTAGTATCTTAATTTCTCCATGACCATAAGGAAAAGGGGATAATAAAACTATGACAGGCATGTATTTCATAGTAAGTAGGAGCTGATTGAGACGCACAGGTAATAAAATAGAAATTTTATTTCACAAATGCAGAAATTAAATGAATTGCAGCAATAAGTAAAGTTCATTTACAGTAATTATAATGTACATAGTAATAAAGACTTGCTCTTGAATCTGAAAAGGAATTTCAAGTTTATTAGTAGGCACTCGTTCTCGAGGAACGTAAGTCTTTGATTAAAAACACATCATGCTCAGGGCATGCGGCACTTGTGTGACAACTATGACATTTCACCTGGGATAAGAACAGTTATAAAAGCATTAAGTGTTTTCGACATCACTATGTATCGCTCGAGGGTCAACATAGGCACCCGAAGAGTTAGTCCCAAGTAACTCGCTGTTCTATGCAGAATTAGGTGCAGGTTTCTTAACACTACCTGCGGCTACCACAAAATGTTTGACTTCGTGCACTTGTTTCGCATAATGTCTAAAGAAAATGCGCGAGGACTTCCAGCCTGTGAAGTTTTTAAGGCTTTCAAAGTCCATACTCTGAAAGAAATTCAGAGATAATGCAACTTTCCTAGGATCATGACCGGCGGGTGTACTGTCAGGATCCGCTCTGCGAATGAAGTAGGTGATTTTCGCTCTTAATTGTTTCAGTGACAGGTCGCTGCCCGATGTTTCTCCTTTGAAGAGTTGGCCTCCACCAAAGTTTGAAGTTCTGCGAAGATAGACCTTGAGGCTCTCTACTGGGCATAGAGAGACATCTTCCTTCAGGGGGCATATTCTCCAGGGGCCCCATCTTTTGGTGGGTAATTCATTTGTGGCGAGAAACGTCGGATCAGGGGAGAGGGTAACGTCTCCTGTATCGGTAAACAGGATGTGTCCGTCTTCTCTTGATAATGCCACTATTTCGCTGACTCGAGCTCCCGAAGCAAGAGCAAAGAGAAATATAACTTTCTGAGTCAGATCCTTGAGAGGGCATGAATCATTATCCAAGTTGGAGGCGAAATGGAGCACCTTGTCTAATGACCAGGAGATCGGTTTCGGTGGGGGTGCTGGGCGTAGGCGAGCACATGCTTTCGGTAGTTTGTTGAAGATGTCGCTGGACAGATCAATTTGGAAAGCATATAGAATTGGTCTGGTCAAGGCCGATTTGCAGGTTGAAATCGTATTGGCTGCTAATCCCTGTCCATGAAGGTGAATAAAGAAGGACATGCAGAAATCAATTGTGATTTCTTTAGGATTTTTTGTCTTGACGAAGGAGACCCATTTCCTCCAGGATGATTCGTATTGCCGTCTTGTGGATTCGGTCTTGTATTCCTCTAGGAAGTCCAGACTTTTCTTCGAGATCCCAAACCTCTTCTTTGCGGCTAGGGAGAGAAAATCATGAGATGAAGGTCCTTGATTTTCGATGATGAAGCGAAGACAGTCGACTTCTGTACTTGTTGGGAGAGAACTGGGCCCAGGAGAGGGATCAGCTTGGGCTGCAGCTCCAGGACCAGGGGGGTACCAGTTGCTCCGGGGCCACTTGGGAGCCACTAGGGCCGCTGTCCCTTTGAAGGTTCTCAGTTTGGAGAGGACTTTCAACAGAAGGTTGGTGGGAGGGAACAGGTAGATCTTGGACCATCTGTTCCAGTCCAGTGACATGGTATCCACTGCTTCTGCCTTGGGGTCCTCGTACGGGGCCACATACCGAGGAAGTTGATTGTTGTCGCTCGTTGCAAAGAGATCTATCTGAAGTTCTGGGACTTGGTGAGAGATGAAGGAGAACGATCTTGCGTCTAGAGACCATTCCGACTCTATCGGGTTTGTTCGAGATAGAGCATCCGCTGTCACGTTGCGGAATCCTTGTAGGTGAACTGCAGACAGGTGCCACTTCTTCTCTGCCAGACGGAAGATTGGGAGAAGCACCTGATTTATCTGGGGCGATCTTGAGCCTTGGCGATTGAGACAACGAACTACCACCGAGTTGTCTAGGGTTAGACGAATGTGGATCGAGGGAGGCGGGGATAATTTCTTCAGAGTTAGAAGGACCGCCATGGCCTCCAAGATGTTTATGTGGAACGTCTTGAACAGGGGAGACCAGGTGCCTTGAGCCTGTTTTTCGTGGGAGTGACCTCCCCAACCCTCCAGCGAAGCGTCCGTGTGGATGTTGAGTGATGGAGGAGGGTGTTGAAGAGGAATGGACCTTTTCAGGGCCTTTGCTTCCGACCACGGCTTGAGAAGTCGAAGTCTGTTTGGAAGCCGTCTCTTGAGGTCTCTTCGAGCGATGGATGCAGAACGTCTCCAGACTCCCGCGGCATCCTTTAGCTGTGCACGAAGCACTGGGTTTGTTACTGAGGCGAACTGTAGAGAGCCTAGAACTCGTTCCTGCTGGCTTCTTGAAATTCGTTTGGATTTCAGTAGTCGCTTGACAGACCCTGCTATTTCCTTCCTTTTCTTCTGGGGGATGGAAAGGCGGTGTGACTGAAGGTTCCATTGGATTCCTAACCACTGGAACTTCTGAGCTGGAGAGAGGCAAGATTTCTTCTCGTTGATCTTGAATCCCAGGTGTTCTAGGTACTGGGTGACTTTGTTGCAAGATTTTACACAATCTTCGGGCGATGGAGCCCAGACTAGCCAGTCGTCGAGGTAGGCCATCACCTGGACGTTTCGGAGGCGGAGCTGTTGTACTATGGCGTCCGCCAGCTTTGTGAAGATCCGAGGGGCCACATTGAGGCCGAAGGGCATGGCCCGGAAGGCGTAGCTTTTCCTTTGGAGTCGAAATCCTAGGTAGGAGGAAGCGTGATGGTTCATTGGAACGTGCCAGTAGGCATCCGCCAGGTCTATGGAGACCGTGTAGGAACCTCGAGGCAGAAGGGTCCTTATCTGTTGAAGAGTCAGCATCTTGAACTTGTCGTTCGCTATGAACTTGTTGAGGGGGGATAAGTCCAGAATGACTCTGAGTTTGTCGGAGTCTTTCTTGGGGACACAAAACAGTCTCCCTTGGAACCTGGTGGACTTTACCTTCCTTATCACCTTCTTGTTCAAGAGATCTAGGACATATTCTTCCAGAAGGGGGGTTGATTGTTGGAAGAATTGCTGGAAGGTTGGGGGTGGTTGAGTCCAACTCCAGCCTAGACCCTTCTTGACGATGCTGTGTGCCCAGGGATCGAAGGTCCAACGATCCTGGAATTGGCGGAGTCTTCCTCCCACCGGAAGCACTTCATTGCTTCTGGTGTCCCGAGGGCTTGCTGCCTCGGCCGCTAGCTCCCTTTCCTCCTCTGCCTCTGGAGGGACGGCGAGACGCGTCTCTGCTTGCACCTCTGTTTGAGCCTCTACCTTTGGGACGAAAGGTAGTTGTCTGTTGCTCGAAAGCAGGGGTGAAGACCGGTGACTGTGACAACACCGGTTGGGTGACCAATTGAAAGGTCTGTTGTGGCTGAGCTGCCACTTGGGAGGTAGCGGGTCCCGGAAACTGACGTCTTGGTTGACGTTGCTGGGGTTTCTGTTTTGAGGATTTCCTCTTAGGTTGAGGTCCGTCGTCCTGAGAGGGTTTCCTCTTTCTTGACATGCCCCACTTGTGGAGAAGGTTCCTATTCTCCGTGGCGGCTTTGTCGGTGATTTCCTTCACAAGGTCAGAAGGAAAGAGGTGTTTGCCCCAGATGTTGGAGGAAATCAGCCTCCGGAGTTCGTGTTTCACAGTGGCACCTGCGAACACGAATTCACGACAGGCTCTTCGAGCCTTCATGAAGTGGTACAAGTCCTTCATCACGGTTGTCATGTGGGATTTGGAAAGTACCATGTAGTGGTCTGGTACTCTGGTGTCACAGGCCATAATTTCAAGTTGGACTTGGTGAGACATGGATGCTGCGAGCCTCTCCTTCGTATCTTGTTCCCGACGAAGGAGGTGATCGTTGAGCTTAGGGAGGTCTTCGTTAAACTGACGTCCGGCGACGTCAGGATCTAGCTTTCCCACGACGAACGTATGCTGGATATCCTTCCAGTGTCGAGCGTCAGGGGGAGTGACTATGGAGAAGGGTCTGCACTCCTCCAGTGCAGGGCAGGCTTTCCCCTCTTCCACAGCTTTAAGGCACGCAGTGAAGGCCTTTTCCAAGAATGGAAGTACCGCATTTTCAGGTGCGACATAAGTAGGGTGCTTCTTGCTCAGGGCCGGAAGCTTAGAGCAGGTAAAACCCCTACTCTTGAATGTGTTGGCTAGCATAGCCTGGGCCTTCGCGAGATCGAACACTATCTCTTCCTTCGGTTCGGTCTCTTCTTTAGAGGCAGGTTCAGAACGAAGTCGTACGTAACAGTCCGGGTAGGCCTCAAAGTTTGGGAAGAACTCCACGTCTTCCAAAGGGACCCTGCCGATCTTGTCGCTGATAAAGATCCTGCCGGTCGCGATAACCATATGCTCAGCATACCTCCACTGGTTGGCATGTGAGCAAGCGGGGAGATCCTTAACCGAAATCCTCTTCGGTTCTCTGGATCCCATCATGGACCTGATGAACTCCCGATTCTCCTTTAACCTGTCGTCCATGACGGCTCTAATCAACCGGATCATTTCTTGAGTGGATGAAGAGGGATCCGGGGTCGTGGAGGTAGACGGGATAGATACTTCCGTCGGTGTAGGAGTAGGAGCGGAGATGGAAGGAGGAGCGACCTCTTGCTCCGACTCGGCGTATTCCACCTGGTCTTCGTCATCTTCAGCTCCTTGAGCCATAAGAGTCTTCTCCGTGTCTTCCGAGACATCCGACATATGTTCCTCATCTTCGGAATCCAGGCGGCACTCGTGCATGGACTGAGCCATGACAACATCAGGTTCCACTGTAATTTGGACAGTGGGAATCACATCCTTGGGTACCACTGAATCAGGGGAGGCCTTAGGGAACAAGAGTGACCTCATTTCTTCAGTGGCCAGGTACGGTCCGGTGGGATTCTTCTGGAAGCCACGCACCCACTTGCGTAGCTTCTCCCGAGAAGTGTCCCTGACCTCCGCTGAGGGAGGGTTATGGAAGGCATCAACTAGTTGAGCCTGGCAGACCGTACAATTCAGTGGGTCCCAGAATTTCAGATCCCCTTTCTTGTTAGCACAAGGGGCGTGAGTCCTGCAAGCCGTATGCCCGTAGAAGTGCGGGCGTTTCACAGCGCAGAAGTCGAAGTCACACTTCATCTGCTCCTCCTGTGGAAGAAAGAGAAAATGAGTATGGGGGAGTCATAAGAATGGTTCTTAAGCTAAGTTAAGATTAATCATTAATTTTAACTTAAAGAAAGGGTGTGATGCATAGAGATTGAAGTAGTAAAGAAAACATACTCCATGCATCTCGCCCGGCTGGCTACCGCAAGCTTTATCCCTGGATAATCCGAGATGGCCGAAGGCACAGGATAGTATTCCCTGAAATTCCACAGGGCAATGGAATTCCATGGAAAAACCAAGGATAAGTTTGGGACTGAGATCACTCAGTCCCAAATTAGGGAGCTAACAGGTCCCTTAGGGTAACTGCTTCCGGCAACCAGCCGCGCTAAGATGCACGCAGCATGCTGGAATTTTTGAAGAATGCAAAGAGACAGCATGATTACTAATAGAACAGTACCAAGGCACTGATCTAAAGAGTGTAAACAGGCTATCTGTTTGCAGTGTAGGGCTATCAGTATACAAGTGATAGCTAGGAGAAGGGGGTGCAAGTATCCTTGACGCCTCCGGGAGGTTCCGGCAGACCTCCGGCACGCCGGAGGCCGCTCCAGCAGAGTTTCTGGCATTAGGACAGACAAAATGTAAGTCAAGAGTAAAGCCAGGGTGGCGGCCGCCGGCACAACGGCGGCACGCCGGCAGAGGAGCGGCGGCTCCGGCAGTCGGAGGATGCCGGATTGGTGACTGGGACAAGGATGGTTATAGCTGAACCAGGTTGCCGGCAGTGAATGCCGGCACTCCGGTGGCCGACCGGCAGGCGGACGGCGAAGCTAGGAGGAAGGAGGAAAGCCCTCGGCGGGAGCCGGCGGCAGTCGACAGTCCCCCGGCAAGCGGGGGGGCTGGCGGCATGAGGGTAGGGGAGAGTCACCAAGGTAGGAGGCGGGTATCGCCGACAGTGGAGGCGGCAAGGGACCGGCACCCGGATAGTGAGAGAGACAGGGGGAGGGATGTAAGAAGTCCAGTCATGGACTCCCAGACATCCCCCCCTGAGAGGGTGTACCCATGATAGAGGTAGGCTCTATCACCCAGGAGCAGGGGTCGCAGAGGACCGGGAGCTAGGGTAGCCCAAGGGAGGGCTAGGGGACACCCAAGAGGGGTGAGACCTCCACATGCAGAACGCATCCAGTGGCTAACCCCATAGGACTGCACAAGGAAGCTCAAGGTAGCCCTATCACTCCACCCTAAGGAGGAGTTGTAGGACAGGGGACAGATGGGTATAGACTAACCTAAGTGTAGGCTAGGCTATACAAGAGATAGGTGGGGAGGGGAGAAGAGAAGAGTCTTCCAAGGAAGGGGTTCTGTACCAGAGCGGCCACTAGGGAAAGGGAGAACACTCCCTAACCTTAGATAAGGCAGCCAGGCTGA
>NC_090755.1:17508897-17526397 GCF_036898095.1 Palaemon carinicauda | reverse complement strand
GATAAAATGATAATACTGGATTAACGGAAAACAGATCTGGGCTTAGATTCAAATTTCTATCTTTGGTACTGGAGATTTAAAAGGATTCAACAATTCCTTTGGAAATAGTCATTTACATGGATTATTTTTTTCTCCTCTTTCAATTTTGTGACTTGACCCTAATCAGTGGGAGGCCAAGGCTTTATTAAGAGAACCCTTGGAGACGGCCACCTGATGCTGTTTTAATCTGACTGGGATACTTTTGGATGTTTGGCCGACATAGAATAAGTTACTCTGAACAAGGAATGCTATATATTATATAATCATTTTCAGAACTATTCTTAGTTAACATGTTTTCTAACGTACAATTAAGTTTAAACACCACCAATGTCTAGTTTTTTCAAAAGGGGTATAACATCTAAAGAACAAACATGAAGTGGCAAACAAAGCGTATTATTGTTTCCTTCCTCTGTAATTGGACACTAAAATGTTTTTTTATCCTTATTCATACATTTTTTCTAAGAAATATTTGGGATAGCAAAGATTTGTTGCAATTTTTTCTATTTTCGTGAACTCTTCCTCATTGTTCTCTGGGCTATAAATTCTAAATGCCTTAAGGTACATAGAGGAAAAAAACTGAATGCTTTATATTTTTAGACTGACCAGAGTAGAAATGTACATATAAAAAATTATTTGTAGGCTTTCTATATATGGAAAACTTAGATTTATCTGTTTCTCTATTAAAACGTCTAAGAATGGGATACGGTTATTTTCTTAATTTTCTATAGTAAATTTTATAGATGGTACTAATGAATTAATGATTGAAACAAAACCCTCAAGATTAAAATTTTCTTCTGAAATACCTAGAACATCAACAACATATCGGTACCAAACAATTTGGGAAAACCACAGTGAAGGAATTAATCTAGATTAAAAAAAACTCCATATATATGTTGGATAAAATTGGGGACAAAGGATTACCCATAGCCATACCAAAAACTTGTTCATAGTAATCTCCATTAAGACTAAATTTACACTTTGTAATGCACAAACAAATGAGTTCAATAATAGTATGGGTTGATAAAGGTAAATCATAAGCTTCTAAAATACTCTACGGGAAATCCAATAAGTCATCAACTGGCACTTTGGTAAACAACAACGTTACATCAAAACTTACTAATCTATGTCTGGACGTAATGTTAACTCTTTGTAATTTTTCGGAAAGATCAACAGAATTTTTTATATTAGAGGTTGAAATAGATCCTAAAATAGAGGAATGTAATTTAACTAAATATTTGGATAATTTATAGTTAATAGGACCTGTAGCACTCATAATTGGTCTGATTGAATTTCCTGTTTTATGGGTTTTAATTAAACCATATAAATAAGGCAAAGACTAGATGAAAGCATCAATTAATGATTTTGCTTGTCTCAGGATAGATTTAAAGTTTTTATTGAAATCTTTGATGACATCGTCTAGGGGATTAACTTTTAATTTTATGTAAGTGGAAATATCTGATAAAAGTACATACATCTTTGTCTGCTTTTGTAATATGCAATTCACAGTCGTGATTTCTACACATATTTATGTGTATATATGTATACATATGTATATATATATATATATATATGTATATATATATATATATATATATATATATATATATATATATACACATGCATATGTATATATACATGTACAGTTAGCATGGATCGTTGTGGAAACTCAGAATATATGCAATAAAAAATCAGAATGCATTGATGAAATAATAAAAAGAAAAATAGTTGAACACTTACGCCGTCAATGCTACTTCTTGATGGGGAAGCCCTTGGCCTTGATGACCTGCTCGAGTCACTTGGGGACAGAATCGGCCAAGTTTTGACAGTGGGAATCGGGAATTTCCTCCCACACCTTACGTAAGGCTACGGTCAGCTTGGGAATAGTAGAGGTGTCTTCCTGACGAAGGCGTGCCTTCATGATCCCCCATAGGTTTTCTATGGGGGATATATCTGGTGACTGACCAGGCCAATCCTCTATGAACTCCACTTCGCTGTTTTGGAGCCACTTCTTAACCGCCTTTGAGGTGTGGCAAGGGGCGCTGTCCTGTTGAAGGATCTCACACCCAGTTTTGGCAAAACTTTCCCCTAAATTCTCCTTAAGAAGCTTGATATAGCGCTGGGAGTTGACAGTCTGGCCCTTAGGGAGTATCACTAAATTCCCTAACCCACCGTATCCAAAGGCACCCCACACCATAAGATATGGAGGGTGCTTAACACATGTTACCGTCAGGCGGGGATTGCAAGCTGACGCAGTAGGAGACTCCCACACCTTCGTTCCCTTACTTTCACTTATACAAAAGGTTGCCTCATCGGTCCAAAGGACCTTATGCCATTGAACAAGGTCCCAGTCTTTATGTCCTTTGGCAAATTGGACACGACGGCGCCCTTGTTTCGCAGTGACGATGGGCTTCACGTGCGCTTTCACTTTGGAGTAATTCAAGCGCTTCTGAATGTTTTCTCTAATTGTTCGGATAGAGACGTCGCCGAGATGTTTGGGGTTATTATTTTTCAGTTCCTTAGCTGTTATGGAAGGAGTAACGTCCAATTCACGCTTTAGAAGCCTCAAAGCCTTCGGGGATATCTTTAGGGCCTTGTCCCCAGCATGTTTGTGAACGGGAACTTTATCACCACCGCCATCCGCACGCCATTTTTTTAAGAGTCGCGACTCAGTTGACTCGGTCACTCCCGTCTGGTTGGCTATTTCTCTATCATTCTTTCCCACTTTATGCAATTCTATCACTTACAATATTATCACGACCTGTACGATTTCCAGACATCGGACAAAGGGCAGGGCACACCCAAACACAGCGCAAAATTTCACAAAAAGCGAAAAAAAAATGAAGTTACGCGGACAAAAACACTCGCCACGACGTTCATTTACATACTAACGGACTTTTCCCCTGCTTGCAGCAGCGGGGGTGGACGACTGAAAGTTGCCAGCTAGTCGTTTTCTCTCGGCCGATTTTTTTTCACCAGATATCATAGGGGTCCCAAAAACGCGGATCGTTGTGCAAACTCAAAGTTTGCACAACGATCCGCGCTAACTGTATATATGTGTATATATGTATATTTGTATGTGTATATATGTATATTTGTATGTGTATGTGTATATATGTATATTTGTATGTGTATATTTGTATGTGTATATATATGTATGTGTATATATATGTATGTGTATATATATATATATATATATATATATATATATATATATATATATATATATATATATATATATATGTATGTATGTGTATATATATGTATTTTTGTATATATGTATTTATATCTGTATATAGAGAGAAATATATATATATATATATATATATATATATATATATATATATATTTATATATATATATATATTTATATATATATATATATTTATATATATATATATATATATATATATATATATATATATATATATATATATTCCGGTTACACTATGCTTTCCCCATCTCTTAAGCAGGGAGGAGAGTAGGTAGCCATACCCTGGTGAAAGGGGGTATAAGTGTGTGTATAGATTAATATTTTATCATCATCTCCTACGCCTATTGACGCAAAGGGGCTCTGTTAGATTTCGCCAGTCGTCTATATCGTGAACTTTCAAATAAACACTTCGCCATATATCATCTCCTTCATCACGCTTCATAGTCCTCAGCCATGTAAGCCAGTGTCTTCCAACTCTTCTAATGCCTTGTGGAACCCAGTTGTAAGTTTGGTGAACTATTTAGCAGTCATATTTGACAGGTTGCGTACACTGGTATGTGATATAATAGAACAAGGAACACCTGTTTACTTTTACTGATTGATTGATACTTATTCTTTTATTTGAAATTATAAACCTTACTTCACATATGCATTCGAATGCTCAACATGTATTTGGAATATTATGCATTTTCAAGATTAAACTACTTCTATTTTTTATTTTTTTCAAATAAAACTCTTACCCTTTTCAAGGGCTGCTTAATTTCTGGAAATAGTCACTTTTTTCATTTAATATAACTTTTACCTTTTTCAAGGGCTGCTAAATTTCTTGAAAATGTCACTGTTGCTTGTGACTTTAGTACATTAGATTCAAAATGTTATGGGATACATGGTCTGATGTTTGGCAGGCAATATGTAAGTAGAAGCCCGAGCACTATTCCTGTGAAGTTGCTTTACTCGTGCAGACATTTAAGCGAAATTCATATGCTTATAATAAGTTGTAAATCTGAGGGGTATGGAGTCTGCTATACCCGGACACTGATGATTTATAGATTGTTTACCGCTATGAGACATTGTTTATGTTTTCACTTCTATTCTGAACGTTGTGAACAGTCCATGGTTTGGTTGTCTCTTAGGAAAATATCGAGGCTAAAATGAATTTTGGAAATCAGCTCTTGGTATACCGGCACTTCCGTATAGAATATGAACAACTTTTAAAACTGGTTCTCGATTACAAATTTGCTTTTGAGAAACACACACTGTTTCTTCAATTGCACACAAAATTGACTTATTGGGAAAATCTTCAAGATTTACTGTGATCCAACTTTTATGGAGAATTTAAAAAAAAAAAAATTCTGCCTTGTTTCGAGTATTCTCCTACTGACATGACTTTAACTGGGTATCCGGAAATTTCATCATGGTATTTTCATACATTTTCACAGCATTTTAATTACATTGTTAATGCTTTCAGTCTTAATTTTTCATAGCTCAAAAATATTTTAAAAGTTTTTATGCTCAAGCATGAATTTATTTTTTCATCTGGAAAAAATAAGAGAATAGTAAAGTGACATCCATAAGTTTTTTTTTCTACATGCAAAGGTAAACATAAATTTTTTTTAAAAGTAATTTTAAAAAGCAGATTAAATTAACCATATTATAAAATAACATTAGTCTTTACACTCAAAACGACGATTTTTGAGCAATTCCTTATGGATATTCCAGTACTTCGCGGTTTCAAACATGACACTTCTTTGCCTTCTTAATGTAGTAGTAGGTATACAAATTAATTTTTTAGTCTTGCCTTCTCCATCGTAGGGTTCAATGTACAATATCTATGGGAGTCAATGCGGATCCTCAAGAGACCTTGGGAACAACCAATATAAGTTCCTAAATTACATCTAGGACAATTATATAAATAAACAATTGAAGACCGCATCAAATCTGGTAATGTCTTTGAATCTGACCCTGCTACCTATGGTTAGTGGTTTCTTGAAAACAAACTTGAAATTATCTAGGGATACAAATCATAGAGCTTTATCAAGCTTACGTTAAACATTTTTATTGTCGTATAGGAATGGTAGACACATATAGATAGATATTTTATTGACCACAACATATACAGCTCGTATTTACAATAATTATTTACTTCTGGTCCAAATAAAGGCAAAATACTACACTTGGCAATACAATACATTAAATACACAATGGTAAAAATAACAGGTTTTTAACGTATACAAGACATTTTTTTGTGAACATGTACCGGTAATAAAACACTCTAGTAGTTATCAAAAGAAAATAAAAAATAACTAACCAAATTTAGCATTTATATAAATCTGCTTCTTTAGAACATTTAGTACTGTTTCTTTCGGAATAAAAAGTGATCCTAAAATTGCTAAGTAAGTTTATCAAACAAGTTACATGGATAAAAATTCCGAACAAAATAGGATTTTAGAAATTTAATTTCCTCGTGGAACCACCCCAATTTGAAGAAAGATTAAAAGCTCTGAAAATCAATGTTTTACAAGAGTTTACTTTAAATGAAAACGGACAGTGACAAATTAACCAATTAACTATTCCAATTTTAAAATAACTAGCCCCGTCACCCAATAGCTATTCTTTACCTACTCTAGAATCACTTTTTATTAAACAGCTATCCCCTACTCTCAAACACTCAACTGCCTCTGTTCCTTTACATATTGCCTAATGGCTTTCACCACTTAATCTTCTACTCGGGAGCAGTTTGCAGACGACCCTCTATATTCAAGGTCTAGTTACTCATGGAGGAGCGATGCGTGGTTGCTTGCTTGCTTGTCAGATTGCCCAGCCCTTATTGCTGGACACGGGCTCTTGCGTTGGCAGCCTGTCAGTGGGGTTTAGATGAAGTACAGGATTTTTATTTAAGGATTAATACACAGGTTTTGGAGGGTAGTTTATATTAAATAAGTGCTAATTAATGGATGGCAACCCCGAGCAGTCTGTTTATTTCCGGACAACAGCCTAGAGTTTGGTCTCTAGGTGGGGCCCTTTGACAATATGCCACTCTCCCACGGGTTTTCAGGCTGCTCTGCCCCTAGAGCTTGACCTGAGATAGGGAGGTCCTGCAAAGCAGAGATCTAGTCAAAATTTACTTATATATTTGAACCTGTATGGCCTGCCGGGAGGCAGACCGTCTGGGTGCCACCGTCTATAGCATCTTTGTACTGGCAAAGGTAAAGGGATTGCTGTTGGAGCCACACATCTCTCGCCAACTAGGGTCCAGGCCCCTTGGAACCACGAGAGGGAAAGGTTGACACAGGTTCTGTCAGTGGTAGGGAAAGTGGTATAGTAGTAAGTCCCATGGGAGTAGGTGGTCATGGGAAGGAGGTAACAGTTGGTTTAGTAGTTGGCAGAATATGGAGGGGCATCAACTATCCCTGGAAGCTGTGTCAGTAGGAGAGAAAGTGGCATAATAGTGAATCCCATGAGAGTCTGAGCTGTGTCAGTAGGAGAGAAAGTGGCATAGTAGTAAGTCCCATGAGAGTGTGAGATCATGGGAAGGGGGGTAACAGTTGTTTAAGTAGGAGATATAAGGGGAGGGCGCACAATGTCCCTGGAGTTTTGGTAGACAGGAGAGATGTATAGCAGTAAGTCCTGTGGGAGTGGGAGGTTACAGGAAGGATTATAAAGCTGATCTTATAGGTAGGAAATTGAGGCCAAGGTGCCTTCTACTACTTACTTTCTTTCTTTCTTTTTTTTATTTATTTTTTTTCCTTTACTTAGATGTTATCCCGGGGGGGGGTGGGGGGTGGTATGAGGTGAGGAATGTTCTGAGGATTGGTATATTATCTAATATGCTTAGTTACCCTTTCTGAAGTAAGGGGGGGGGGGGAGGGTAGAGATTGCCGAAGAATTATGGTGTCCGGACAGGAGAGGAGGTAGTGATCGAGTGGGTTATCCCCTGATAGGTTGTTACAGAACTGGCAGGGCCTGTTTTTTTTCTTCGATCACCATCCAGCAGCATCTATAGCCAAGCCGGAGTCTATGCATGATGACTGCCAGGCCCCTGCTGGTGTCCTTGGTAATGTCGTGGGGATTCATTTCTGTAACTTCTAGGTACCATCTCGCTGTCATGGACCCCTCTATGGCAGCCTGCTGGATGCCGGACCTGATCTGGGATAAACAGAGATTTATCATTAACTTTTTTAATTGCTTAACTGACTTTCCCAGGTGTATACTTATTGTTGCGCACTGCAGTGTGTTATTTGCCAGTCTGTCTGCGGCTTCATTACCCTGGACGCCAACATGGCTGGGAATGCAGTTAAGGGTGACCTTACGGTTCCTCTGGGAATGGAGCTGGGCAGCATCTTTTATGGTGGTGAACAGGACATTTTCGGGTGTACTGCTCTTTGTTAAGGCTGGATTGCGCCTCTCGAGTCAGTATGAATCGTCTCCTGCTCTACCTGGAGTCGGTTAGGGCCTTGGCTATGGCTACCAGTTCAGACTGTAGGGTCGAGGCATGATCCGATAGCCTCCAGCTGTCTGTGTAGTTGTCAGAGTATACAGCTGCTGCTGTTGCAGGAATGCTCCCATCTACAGACCCATCTGTAAAATAAATATTGTTGGCATGTGTTTGGTTTATGGCAATTTGGGCATTTTGGTACATTTGTTGTGGGGAGCATAAGGCTTTAGCTGTGGGGAGGATTATAAAGTTTGTAGTAATTGGTTCGGGGAGCCACGGAGCTGGGGGGATACAGCACATGGACCATATCTTTCTTGATGGCCATGGCTTCCCATTGCATTCCCATCCTCCTGATTGCCTTGAGGAGGCCTCCTGCATATGTATTAGGTGGCTCTAGTTGTTCGTGAAGGGATAGGATGGCCTGTATTTTGTTTTTGATGGGGGATTCCCTTCCGGTTTTTAGTGTTTTAACGATTATGGAGCACAGACGGATATCTATTTTATTGGCCAATGGTAGCAGGTTGGTCTCGGCTCGCAGCAGCTGTAGTCTGGTCCACATAGGTGCACCTGCAATGAGTCTCATACTATTGTTCTGGATGACTTCCAGGGAGGCCAACAGTCCAGGAGAGAGATCCATTGCAGGGGCAGCGTACTCTACCTGTGAGAAAACAGCTTGGACATGAAACTTCCTGAGCAAGAGGTGGGAAGCCCCCTTTCCGAGGGTGGTTATGCGTTTCATGGCTGCGAAACGTGACATGACTGTGTCGTAGCTTTTTTACCTGGTTGACTGGGGAAAGATTGAAGTTAATATTAACCCCTAGGTAGGTGAAATCCTTCACCCATTCTATGGGTCTATTTTCCAGGATTAAATTGAGGGGGGGTCAAAGAGGTGTTTTATTGCCATAGCCTTGGTCTTCAGTGTGTTTATTTTTAGACCCAGTTCTCTGCATCCTTGGCTAATTGTATCCAGGGCTTTCTGCATGGCAGATGGCCTGTGCCGCACAAAGTGAGGGCACACGATGCATATGTCATCTGCATAAACGAAAATTTCTATGCCTCTGGGGAGCTCCAATGTTAGTAGGTTCTCTATTAGAATATTGAATAAAAAGGGGCTTAGGATTTCTCCTTGGGGTGTCCCGTTTTGTATTGGAAGGAAGGGGGAGGTAGCCCCTTGGAAGGTTACCCTTACCCCTCTTGTTTTGAGTGTATTGCCTAATCGAAGACAGGTTTCCCCTGACCTTTTTTCGACAAGGGAGAACAAGATGGCTGGGGCGCTAGCCAACTCATAGGCTTTTTCTAAGTGTAAGAAGACTACCAGGGCTTTATTATTGTTGATAATAGACATAACATCCGTTATGCATTCATGGGTACCTATGCCCTCTGTGAAGCCAGTTGAGAACCATTCTCTCTGCAACCTTTTCTGTACAGCTAATGAGGGCTATAAGTTGTAGGAGTCCTTCTCCTTAGGTTTTGGAATAAGCTGGATGTTCTGTTGGTTCCAGTTTCGTGGCCTCCTCCTGTCCACGAATGTTTTGTTGATGAGGAGGAGATAGACTTCTTTGGTCGGGTTACCCATATATTTAAGCATGCTGTATGTTATCTGATCAGTACCTGGGGCCGTGTCCTTAGTTTTGGCTAATGCCCTCTCCAGCTCTTCCCTCGTGAAAGGGACATCCGTATCGTCTGGTATGCCGCAGGCTGCATTTACCATTGTGGTCCTGATGGAGAGTAGAGCCTCCTGCCTATGTATGGTGATGATCGGGAGGGTGTCGGACTTTGCCCTGTCCGCAAACCCTTGGGCAATCTGAGTGCCTCCGCAGGAGGATCCGGGTGAGCTTTAGATCTTCCTGAGGGAGGTGAAAGTATTCACCTCTGAGCACCAGTCTAGCCACTTTGCCTGTTTGACTTCGTCAGCCACAGTCACCGCATGGCTCCTAACCTCCGACAGAGTACGATAGTTCATCGGTTCTGTGGCGCCTGAAGAGTTTGCGGACCCTATTTACCCTTATATTCATTTCCTTGATGCGTGGGTTGTAGTACCACGCATCATTGTGGTTGATTTTAGGGGTTTTCTTCTTTGGCATTGAACCAGTAGCTTCCTTGTTTAATTCCTCTGTGAACTTTTCTTGGATCAGGTCTGTGTCTTCGTGGGGTTTTGGATATAGTCATTGGCCCAGTTTGTCACATGCCTCTCGAATAGCTCCCACTTGGCTAGATCCGGGTTCCATCTACGTGGTGGTGGAGGAGGCTGCGGGAGTTTTTCTATTTTAATAGAGAATTCTATACCTTAGTGGTCGCTAGTGAGGACAGGATGTAGGTTCCAAACCGAGCCATGGACTAAGTTACTGGAACAGTAGGTGACATCAAGCCGACCTCCGGCTTTGTGCGTGGCAATATTTATATTGTTAAGCAGTTTTACATCATTGAAATCCTCTAGGAGTGCAGCTATATAATTTCCTGAGGGGTTAGCGGTAGTTTATGACTTGAGTATTGGATGGTGAGCATTGAAATCCCCGGAAATAACAATGTTTCACTGTCTGCTGTTGCAAATAGAAGGGTGGCATTAGTCTTTTTGAACGGAGCTTTGTATATGTTATGTATGGCGAGTGTAGTGTCTGCCAGTGTTATCTGTGTACTGAGTGTTTCGGCTTCATGACAATCTGTTATTTATGCCTTTGGATGGTATTGTGTTTTTAATTAATGTCAAAAGACCCCATGTTGTACCTGTATGGCGTGCCCGGTATATTTTGTAATTGGCAAAAGAGAATGTGTGTTGTTCTGCGTGTAGTGTTTCTTGTAAGAGTATGATGTAGGGTTTTTGTGTAATTACTTGTGACTGTAAGAATGCATATTTTGTCCTTAGCCCTAAAATGTTCCATGACACAAATGTGTGTTCTGGGGGTTTAGGTCTCTAATTGTATTATGTTAGCGAAAACAGATTGTTGATGTCTGATTGTATAAGATGGAAAACTGGCCAGATGATTATTTTAGCCTGATCTGCGTCAAACCTCGGGTACACTGTCATGATCAGGTCACAGATAACCTCTATAAATTTGTGTAAGGTCTGTGTGGGAATTGGTTTCTGTGCTGTCACTACTAGGGGATTGGCACTGGCTTCTGGTTCTGGGGGGGGGGTAATGTTACCATTTACTTCTTCGCCTGTTTGATTAATAGTGGGGAGGAGGTTATTTTTCTCTGGTTTGTCAGTTGATACGACAGGTATGGGTGCAGGAAGAGGGTCAAAACTTATAACTGAAGTATTGGAGGGGATTGCGTTGAGGCTGATTTAAGTTACAAGGTTGTTGGGCCTGTGAATGGCTTCTATTTGGTTTGGCCTGCCTTTAGAGTTTTGATTGGGGGGGGGGGTTTGTTGTTATTTTGATAACGTGCTTGATTTCTAGATGGGGGAGGGTTATTTCCTGCGGCTGCAGCTACTGCATACGATCTGGAGGACTTCCTCTGTGCCGTTATAGATCTCCTGAGGGGAGGTGCAGGGGGAAGTGGGTAGGGGTTGGCGAGTGCCTAGGGGAGCCTGTGCTCCTTGTGCCCTACTTCTATTTATTCTACCCAACCTGGATGGACATCTGTCATTCCAGGCATGATGTTTTTTGCCACCGGCAGGGCATTTTGCTTGAATTTACTGGTTATTCTGTAGTTTTTCTATACATTCCCTGGTTGGATGCCTTAAGGAACATACTCCACAGACGAAGAAAGCAGATCTGCATTCCTCCTGGTGGTGCCCATATCTTTGGCATTTGTAACACCCAAGGGGCTCTGGGAAGTATTGTACTAATTCAAATGCACCCCAGATTCCTAGGTTCAGTTTGTTAGGGGGGTTGCCTCTAAGCCAGCACTTGACTTGGTAAGAGGCAGTCTTGTTCTTAGTGGTAAACCTTTTCGCCTGGATAACATTAAGGATGATTTTCTATGCGGTCTATTCCGAAATGTGGAGGATAATCACATAACATTTTAATAACTGATTTCTCACCTGAATCTGTCACTATAAAGGCAGGAAAGTTTCTGAGAATCCTTTCTGCCTCCTCATTCTGGGGGGCTACAATCATGTCGCCATTTTTCATAGCCCTAACAGTTATTTTGAGAGAGGGGTGGTTTGCTTCTACACTTGATACGACACTGTATGCACTGGTATCTTTATTATTGATCACTTTGAACACTGGGAAATTCTTAACAGAAGTAGAGCCATTTCTCTTACCTTTATTTTTGGATGACAGTTTTAAATCCTAATCCTTCATCATCTTGATGTCCCTGGCTGGCGAAAAGGTGGTGGAAGGGAGAATAAAGGGACCAGGCCCTATCAGCACAAGCTCCGCCCACTTCTCGTATGGGGAGAGCACGAAAAAAAAGTTACATAAATATGCATGTAACTTTTTGTGGCGGCTGTAATCTACAACCCGCTAAAATCTCAATTACGTCAATTACAATAGTTTATTGAGAATTACAAGATATTTGTAGATTTTCAATTGTTTTTTCTATCTTCAGTTAGTGATTGCTATTGAACGTATGGGATATTAATGTATTAATGGAGTGATCATTGTAATGTTCAACCTACTAGAATCTCAATAACTGTTTATTGAGCATTAAAAGGTATTTTTAGTATTTTAATACAATAGAAAAAGATTAATTATCGATAGACTGACTGCTTCAATTGGGCCATTTCGTCGGTGCTCCTTTGGAAATTAGATAATGATATTAATATATTTTTTATTTGTAGGAAGCTTTCTGTAGTTTTTTCTGTAGTAAATCCCAGATTATTCACTGCAAATCTTCATCTCAATGTCATTAATAATGGCTCATTATATGCATTTCATTTTTTGAGCAGGTGACTAAAGAATTTCCTTCTTTTGATGATTCTAGTCTTTAAAATTCCAGCTTACGTCGCCAGCTTAATTTTATAGATTCCATACTCTTATTGAAGAGGAGCAACAAAGTTATAAATCTTCAATTTTCAGTCTCCCATAGCTCATTGCTCAAGATGGATCTTCTGAAAAATGTAGAGAGCTTACTTTCAGAAAATGTCTGCTATAAGGAGAGGTATGCCGGTTTTTTGTCTACCTCCAACATGAGTATTTTCATCAACTAGCACGCAAGATTCCCCCACCCTAACCCCTCTTGCACGTCGGCTTAGATTTCTTTAAATAATGCTGGAGATAAACTACAGTCTGTAGTAAGCTACACTTCGTACAATGGAGCTGAAGATTCTCCAGCCTACCATTTTTGCCATCTTTTCTTGCATTGCTCCTAAATGGGAAAGTGGCACGCTATTGCAAGTGAAAATTCTAATTTAACATTGCTTTTTTTAATGTCTTCATTAACCACTTTTAGTTAAACTTTTAGGCACATTGCGGAAGCTTTTACTCTGCTTGAATGTCCTTTTGATTTGGTCAGCCAGATGCGATGCTTTGGGAGACATCATAATTTTGCATAGTTACCGGAAGGCATCTTCACTTGCTTTTTGGCACGAAACTTATTCTCCTCCCATGCTTTTTCTTTTCTTCCACTTTCATAGCTTCCTTTCCACTTATTTGCTATTGAAATTAGTCAAAATAACCAAAAGGCTAATAGGAGCAGTTCTACCTCTACCAATTCCTTACGATACAACTACTCAGTATTGCCCACGAGAAAAATGGAAATCTAACTTTATCATATCTTCTTTCTTTCTTTTCTTTTACGGGTTTATTTCTCGCCCTCCATCAAACACTAAAGGTCTGTTCAGGCGGGCCTTGGTGTGTGAAAAAATAATTCCTTTCCAGTTAATATTTTGCTCTGTATCGTTATCAGTTATTTCGCTAGCATTTGTATTCAGGCTTAATAGTTTTCAGGTCCCTATTATAACACTTTCTAAAAAGATAAGTCTTCAGGTTTTTCTTGAAAGCTGCCACATTATTGCTATTCTTGACATCGAGTGGAAGGTCGTTAAAGAGTCTCGGTGCCGCATAACTGAACGTTCTTCCTCCTATTGCATGATTCACACTAATTTCGAATAGTCTATGTGGGTCATCTGCATGTCTAACTCTTACAGTGGCGCTGGTAGCTTCAGGGTAGGGGACCAGGCAATCACGAAGATATTTAGGCTTATCACTTGTAAGTGCTTTGTGAGTCAACAAGCAAATTTTAAATTCAATTCTAGCCTTAACAGGTAACCAATGTAGATCGATCAGTGCAGGAGTTATTCTCTCCCGAAATTTAATGCCTTTTATCAGTCTAGCCGCCCGGTTTTGCACATTTTGAAGCTTTCTTAGCAGTGTATTGGGCAATTTGTAGTACAGAGAATTGCAATAATCAAGCCTTGATATTACATGACTCATCACTAAAATTTTTGTACTGCCCTCTGTTAAATATTTTCTAATAAATGCTATGTTTCTCAGGTGATAGTTACACACTTTCACTGTGTTCACAATTTGGTCCTTCATTGACAAATTACAGTCTATCAGTACACCCAAATTTTTCACAACAGGCACAATCCCAACATCAGCATCACCAATTTTTATACTTTGAATTAACTGGTAATTCTTCAAAGCCACCTTTGTGCCAAAGAACATACATTCTGTTTTATCATCGTTTAATTTGAGCTTTTTCCTCTGCATCCATGTTTTTATTTCAGTCATTATCTCATCAATTTTCTTCTCTGTATCTTGTGTTCTTGAAATTGAGAGGTAAAACTGAGTATCATCTGCATATAGTTTAAAACCCACTTTTTGTTTTTTCAAGATGTGTGATAGCTCGATAGTATATGTTATACAAGATAGGGCCCAGGACACTACCCTGTGGTACACCCTTCATAAGAATTCTCTCATTGGATCGGTTTCCAGACACTTCTACAATAGTCTTCCTGTTCACTAAGTAACTTCGCAAAAATTTCAGTTCTTCCTGAGTCACTCCAATAGACTCCAAGTCATCAAGTAAGTACTCGTGCACAACAGTGTCAAAAGTAGCACTAAGATCTAACAATTAAAATTCCACACTTTCCCCCATCAAGAAGACCTATCATATCATTCATTATTGAGCACAAAGTAGTTTCTGTAGAATGATTAGCTCTGTAGGCCGATTGATTTTCCGGGAATACCTCTAACTCGTCAATATGCGCCCATAATTGCTCACTTGTGACTTTTTCAATAAGCTTTGACATGTAGGATAAATTTGAAATGGGCCTATATGAATTTAGCTCGTTTACATCACCTTTCCCTTTGTAAATCGGTTTGATCAACGCAGTTTTTTCACAGCTAGGAAAACAGGATTGTGATATACTTAGGTTAATTATGTTCAGGTAAATATTATATACGACTTGTTTGTTTGGAGCTTCACTTATTGAACTGTTTGGGAAAGGGTCATTTCCACAATATGTATTCTTCATCTCTCTCATGACCTTTAACAAGTCGCACATATTTATTTCCTTAAATTTTATTAACTTCTTTCCCTCCTTCACTGGCATAGCTGACTGTCCTTCCAAGTGATTTTGGGGGAAGCCTCTATAGATTTTATCAATTTTTTCACTAAAGAATATAACAAAACTCTCTGCACAAACATTGTCAGGCAAGACATATTTTTTCTTTAATCCCATCAAATCATCAAGGTTTTTGTGAAAGTCCTTCATGTTATTGGTTTTTTTTACATTCGCAGTTGTAGAATTTTCTTTTTGTTTTTTCTAACAGGATGTTATAGTCATTTCTGGCCTTATTATATAGATTTCTGGCTTGTAAGGATTTGGCTCTTTTCCATCTACCTTCCATCTTACGTCTGTATCTTTTTGCCTTTAATAGCTCACTATTATACCATCTAACATTTTCGCGTACCACTATTTGTTTGTTCTTTATGGGACACATGGTATCGTACATTTTTCCAAAATTGTCGTTGTATTTCTTGGTATAGCACCCAACACATTCTCTGTCTACCATATGTTCACATTGTGTGTTCACACAAGACATTTGCGCTACACTAGCTTCAATAAAATTCTCAGCATCAAAATTTTCCCGTTCCCTATATGTGATCCATTTTTTCAATACTCTGGTGCAATTTATATTAACATTAAAGGTGATGAGTTTGTGTTTTTGAGATCTCAAAGTCTGGTTCCACTTCAAGGTTTTTTATTAGGTCTGAGTCTTTTCCACATATGACCAAGTCGAGTGTATGACCACCTACTGACGTTGATACCAAAACACTGTTTATTAAATTAAACATCTCAAATACTTCCTTGAGTTCTTTAGCCTTATTATCATTTTCATCATCTACCCAACAGTTGAAGTCTCCACCAATTAATGTATTTTTAATATCGTCCACCACACCCACAAGAATACTAAATTCTTCAATGAATTTAGTCATATTACTCGCTGGTGGTCTATATAATATATTCAATACCTTATTGTTTCTTGTCAGTTTTAAACAGATATATTCAAACGTTTCAAATACTATTTCATTCATGATAGAAACCCTAGAGAAAGTTTTCGACACAGACACCCACTCCTCCTCCAGTTTTGTCCTTTCTTGGTACGTGGTAGAAATCATGAGTACACGGCGTCATCTCCTGAATCTTTGAGTTATCACTAATATTTCCCTGCAACCAAGTTTCCGTTAATAAGCATAAATCTAATTCCATTTCGTTAATAAGATTTCTAATCTTTATGGTTTTATTCCCCACCGATTGAATATTTATCAGACCACACTTAACCAATGGGCTAGACTCCATGATTGGTTCTATATTTTATCCTGGTAAGCTCCTCCTTGTATACTTTACAGTTATCGTCGTATGTCTTATGATTCGTATGATTGTAATTCCTCACTGTGCAGTTATGACACTTTAACGTATTTACAGTACAATCCGTGGTTCGATGATCCTGGCTACACTTGGCACATACCTGAGTCTTGCTACAATTTTCAGCAGTATGACCAAATTCCTGGCATTTATAACACTGAAATACATTGTAGGAATCATAGATTTTACAGCATCCTCCAAGCGTGGTATATACTCTATCATCTCTTTTACGGAAGACTTTCCTGATAGTTGGACTACACTTTATAATGACGTGTAATTTACCGTTTTGTCTTGATTTAAACTTCCTGATCAATTTAAAGTCTTCTTCATTTTCACACATCATTCAACCATTCATTCTTCTCCATTATACTGGCAATTATATCATCTTCATTTTCATCAATATTGCAGACCTTGATCTTCGGTTTAAGTAGATCCTTTTTATCTACTTCTACCTTAATGTCATTCTTGACCTCTTCTAAGTCATATTTGGCCTATTCTAACCCAGTTTTACCCGCAAAATTAACTACCAAGTGGCCTTGTTTAGAGGTTTTGACCTGTTCGACATTCGTGGTTATCTTCTTCATGACCGTTTTCTTGATATCTGAAGCCTTTTTATTTTCCTCCGTAGATTTTATAACCAAAGTGTTTCTTGATTTCAACTTACTTGCATGTGTAGTCTTGGTCACATTCTCTTTTTCGTATTCCATAAGTTTTTCTTTCAGCTCAACAATTTCTTGACGCATATCAATGTATTGAGCAGTTATCATATCCATAAAACCAGACATCTGTTGTTGTACATTTACCTTCATCTCTGCTATGTTGATGCTTAGTCTCGTCATGTCATCAACACATGCAGACTCAACACATTTTGGACATTTATAAATGATGTTCCTGCTTTATAAAAGAGTACTTGTACCATCCCTTAAATTAGAGCAAGCTTCTTCATCATGGTACCATCTTCGGCATTCATCGCATTGTATCCCATCATCGACATAGGACTCACAGTGCCCACACATGCCATGATTGCCTCCGTCATCACATTCTTCAT
>NC_090755.1:17473897-17503897 GCF_036898095.1 Palaemon carinicauda | reverse complement strand
AAAGTTACATCAAAACTTACTAATCTATGTCTGGACGTAATGTTAACTCTTTGTAATTTTTCGGAAAGATCAACAGAATTTTTTATATTAGAGGTTGAAATAGATCCTAAAATAGAGGAATGTAATTTAACTAAATATTTGGATAATTTATAGTTAATAGGACCTGTAGCACTCATAATTGGTCTGATTGAATTTCCTGTTTTATGGGTTTTAATTAAACCATATAAATAAGGCAAAGACGGACCAGTAGAGATGAAAGCATCAATTAATGATTTTGCTTGTCTTAGGATAGATTTAAAAGTTTTTATTAAAATCTTTGATGACATCGTCTAGGGGATTAACTCTTAATTTTATGTAAGTGGAAATATCTGATAAAAGTACATACATCTTTGTCTGCATTTGTAATATGCAATTCATAGTCGTGATTTCTACACATATTTATGTATATATATGTATACATATATATGTATATATATATATAAGTATATGTATATATATATATATATATATATATATATATATATATATGTGTATATATGTATGTATATATGTATGTGTATATATGTATATTTGTATGTGTATATATGTATATTTGTATGTGTATATATGTATATGTATATATATGTATTTGTGTATATATGTATCTATATCTGTATATAGAGAGAAATATATATATATATATATATATATATATATATATATATATATATATATATATTTTCCGGTTACACTGTGCTCTCCCCATCTCTTAAGCAGGGAGGAGAGTAGGTAGCCATACCCTGGTGAAAGGGGGTATAAGTGTGTGTATAGATTAATATTTTATCATCATCATCATCTCCTACGCCTATTGACGCAAAGATGCTCGGTTAGATTTTGCCAGTCGTCTATATCTTGAACTTTCAAATCAACACTTCGCCATATATCATCTCCTTCATCACGCTTCATAGTCCTCAGCCATGTAAGCCAGTGTCTTCCAACTCTTCTAATGCCTTGTGGAACCCAGTTGTAAGTTTGGTGAACTATTTAGCAGTCATATTAGACAACTTGCGTACACTGGTATGTGATATAATAGAACAAGGAACACCTGTTTACTTTCACTGATTGATTGATACTTATTCTTTTATTTGAAATTATAAACATTACTCCACATATGCTTTCGAATGCTCAACATGTATTTGGAATATTATGCATTTTCAAGATTAAACTACTACTACTACTACTACTACTTCTATTTTTTATTTTTTTCAAATGAAACTCTTACCCTTTTCAAGGGTGGCTTAATTTCTTGAAATTGTCACTTTTTTTATTTAATATAACTTTTACCTTTTTCAAGGGCTGCTAAATTTCTTGAAAATGTACTGTTGCTTGTGACTTTAGTTCATTAGATTCAAAATGTTATGGGATACATGGTCTGATGTTTGGCAGGCAATATGTAAGTAGAAACCGAGCACTATTCCTGTGAAGCTGTTTTACTCGTGCAGACATTGAAGCGAAATTCAGATGCTTACTTATAATAAGTTGTAAATCTGAGG
Source organism: Palaemon carinicauda (assembly GCF_036898095.1). Lineage (NCBI taxonomy): Eukaryota > Metazoa > Arthropoda > Malacostraca > Decapoda > Palaemonidae > Palaemon > Palaemon carinicauda. The sequence goes on along the minus strand of NC_090755.1, from coordinate 17,502,365 downwards.
GGTATGGAGTCTGCTATACCCGGACACTGATGATTTATAGATTGTTTACCGCTATGAGACATTGTTTATGTTTTCACTTCTATTCTGAATGTTGTGAACAGTCCCTGGTTTGGTTGTCTCTAAGGAAAATATTGAGGCTAAAATGAATTTTGGAAATCAGCTCTTGGTATACCGGCACTTTCGTATAGAATATGAACAACTTTTAAAACTGGTTCTCGATTACAAATTTGCTTTTGAGAAACACATACTTTGTTTCTTCAATTGCACACAAAATTGACTTATTGGGAAAATCATCAAGATTTACTGTGATCCAACTTTTATGGAGAATTTAAAAAAAAAAATTCTGCCTTGTTTCGAGTATTCTCCTACTGACATGACTTTAACTGGGTATCCGGAAATTTCATCATGGTATTTTCATACATTTTCACAGCATTTTAATTACATTGTTAATGCTTTCAGTCTTGATTTTTCATAGCTCAAAAATATTTTACAAGTTTTTATGCTCAAGCATGAATTTTTTTTTTTCATCTTGAAAAAATAAGAGAATAGTAAAGTGACATCCATAAGTTTTTTTTTCTACATGCAAAGGTAAACATAATTTTTTTTTGAAGTAATTTTAAAAAGCAGATTAAATTAACCATATTATAAAATGACATTAGTCTTTACACTCAAAACGAAGATTTTTGAGCAATTCCTTATTGATATTCCAATACTTTGCGGTTTCAAACTTGACTCCTCTTTGCCTTCTTAATGTTGTAGTAGGTAAGCAGTTAATTTTTTAGTCTTGCCTTCTCCATCGTAGGGTTCAATGTACAAACTCTACGGGAGTCCGTGCGGATCCTCAAGAGACCTTGGGAACAACCAACATAAGTTCCGAAATTACATCTAGGACAATTATATAAATAAACAATTGAAGACCGCATCAAATCTGGTAATGTGTTTCAATCCGAACATGCTACATATTGCTTTTTGAAAACAAACTTCAAATTAACTAGGAATACAAATCATAGAGCTTTATCAAGCTTACATTTAACATTTTTATAGTCGTATATGAAAGGTAGACACATAGACAGATAGATAATTTATTGGCCACAACATATACAGCTCATATTTACAATAATTTTTTACTTCTGGTCCAAATAAAGGCAAAATACTACACTTGGCAATACAATACATTACATACACAATGGTAAGAATAACATGTTTTCAACGTATACAAGACATTATTTTGTGAACATGTACCGGTAATAAAACACTCAAGTAGTTATCAAAAGAAAATAAAAAATGAAAAATTAACAACCAAAATTTGGCATTCATATACATATGCCTCTTTAGAACATTTAGTACTGTTTCTTTCGGAATGAAAAGTGATCTAAAAACTCCTTCGTAAGTTTATCAAACAAGTTACATGGATAAAAACTCCTAACAAAATAGGATTTTAGAAATTTAATTTCCACGTGGAATCACCTCAATTTGAAGAAAGATTAAAAGCTCTGAAAATCAATGTTGTACAAGAGTTTCCTTCAAGTAAAAATGGACAGTGACAAATTAACCAATTAACTATTCCAATTTTAAATAACAGCCCAGTCACCCAATAGCTATTTTTTACCTACCTACTTATTTTATTAAACAGCTATCCCCTACTCTCAAACACTCAACTGCCTCTGTTCCTTTACATATTGCCTAATGACTTTCCCCACTTAATCTTCTACTCGGGAGCAATTTGCAGACAACCCTCTTTTGTCGAGCTCTAGTGGCTCATGGAGGCGCGATGCATGGTGGTGGAAGGGAAAATAAGGGATCAGGCAGGGCCTGGGTTTAGGCACACTGTCAGCCCAAGCTCCGCCCACTTCTGGTATGGCGAGAGCGCGAATAAGTTATATAGATATGCATGTAACTTTTTGTGCAGCTAAAATCTCAATTATAGCAATTACAATCGTTTATTGAATTACAAGATATTTGTAGATCTTCAACTTATATTTTTTCTTATCTTCAGTTAGTGATTGCTATTGAACGTATGGGATATTAATGGAGTGATCATTATAATGTACAAATTGCTAAAATCTCAATAACTCTGTTTAAGGTGTTTATAGTATTTAATTACTCTAGAAAGTCTAATTATCGATAAACTACTCTCTTCGATTGGGCTATTTCGTCGGGGCTCCTTTTGAAATTAGAAAATAATGACATTAATATATTTTGTCTTCCTAGGAAGCATTCTGTAATTTTTTTCTGTAGTAAATCCCAGATTATTCGCTGCTAATCTTCATCTCAATGACATTAATAATTGCTCATTATACTTTGGGCATATATGCATTTCATTTTTTGAGCAGGAGACTAAAGAATTTCCTTCTTTTGATGATTCTAGTCTCTAAAATTCCAGCTTACGTCGCCAGCTGGATTTTATAGATTCCATGCTCTTATTGAAGAGAAGAGCAACAAAGTTATAAACCTTCAATTTTCAGTCTCCCATAGCTCATTGCTTAAGATGGATCTTCAGAAAAATGTGGAGCGTTTACTTACAGAAAATGTCGTATATAAGGAGAGGTAGGTATGCCTGTTTTCGTCTACCTCCAACATGAGTATTTTCATCTACCGGCACGCAAGATTCCCCCACCCCACCCCCTCTTGCATGTCGGCTTAGATTTCTTTGAATAAACGGATTTTGAGCGAAGCGAAAAATCTATTTTTGGGTAAGATGGCCATGTCGTCCTGATGGAAGTTCCTTAAAGGCAGCTTCCTAGGGTATATTACAACTACGGCGATATTCCCAGAGAATTTACCTTAAGGTACCCAGAATTGTAACTCCTGGAGCGAGTATCCCTAAAAAGACCTTAGGGATATCGTAAATATCAGCGGACGTATTCTTGACACGCCACATAGCAATCTATACCCCGAATAGAGTTAACACTTCGTAGGGGTCAAATGGCAAGAAAACGAAAACGATAAGAAAGGGGTGAGCCGTTCGTAAGGCATCTCTCCTCCCCGTTTCGTAAGCGTGCCCTGCGCCGCTCGCGGCGCCATCTGTATTCCTTGTAGCGATACACGAGGTGCTACAGATACTGTATGTAGGGAGGGGTCCTACAGCCCTTTTTTTTTTTTTTCTTTTTTTGGAAAAGGGACAGGGCGGGTCCATCAGGACGACATGGCCATCTTACCCAAAAATAGATTTTTCGCTTCGCTCAAAATCCGTTTTTTGGGCTCAAGCCATGTCGTCCTGATGGAAGTATACCAGAGCATTACTGTATCTGTGGATTCTCAATATGTGCCGTACTCCTCAGGAATGTTTCTTAGTCAACTCGACTGAAAGACCTAAGATGTTACCGTTATACATCTTTTCACTAATCATAAGCCATGAAAGCGCTTCCTGCCCCCTACAGGGAGGAGTCCTACTAGACTCTAGAAACGAACGAAGAGTACATATACCTATGTATGAATCACTCGCAAGCCAATACAATATAGTGGTCTCACTCTATATGAAGTAAAGCATAATCCTTACGGAACTACAGCATCCAAGGGAAAAACCCCGACCAGCACCCTGGTCGAAGTAGAAATAGACAAAAAGGTTATATCTGCGTAGGATTAAACTTGCTGCCGCCACCGTCCTCAGAGAAGGGTGGAGCCCTTTATGCTAAGGAAAGTATAAACCAGTGCAACAAGGCTTGCATTAAGGAACAGGTTATTATAGATATCCCCGATTAATATACATAGGCTGAATGCTCAATAATTAAAATGAAATCAATATAGGTGAAGGAGACGCAAGGTTCCCGAGAACAAGTTTATTGATTAACAATAAATAGACATGGTTACCACAATTATATACATATGATAGGTGGATGACCAACAATTTACACAAGTACTGTAGTGCATGGATGTATGGTTATCTGAAAGAAAACAATCAGGTCACTTAGTCACATACCAAGGTATCAAAGTTAAACGTCCATGTTACTATCCACTGACATTAGCGTCAGAAACGCTCGACACACCTGTCTGTACTTGTGCTACAATCACCATAACGCTGGAACAGTTATTGTGGGCTCCCAGAGCCTTCACTACTAGTTATAGCAACGCATATAACTATACACTCACCCAAGAATCAAAGTCCCAATTAAATCCACTGTTCCTCGCAGAGTTAAACAGCAGGGTTAACGACGCAACCAACTGCTACCACAGACCTCTTTAGCTGCTCCACTTGCTTAGCATAGTGGCGAAAGAATACCCTGGAAGACTTCCAGCCAGTGTATGAACGAAGGTGTTCAAAATCCATAAAGTTAAAGAAGTTTAAGGATGAAGCAACTTTCCTCGGATCATGACCTGCGGGGGAACTGTCAGGATCCGCTCTGCGAATAAAATATGTAATTTTCGCCCTAAGTTGATTTAAAGATAAATTCGAGCCCGATGTTTCTCCTCTGAATAGTTGGCCCCCATGGAAGTCTGAAGTTCTACGAAGATAGACCTTTAGGCATTCTACGGGACATAGAGATGCATCTTCTTTCAGAGGGCAGATTCTCCAGGGACCCCACCTGTTGGTGGGCAACTCGTTCTTAGCGAGAAACGTAGGGTCCGGAAACAGGTTCAGTTCTCCCCCATCCAGGAACTGAACCCGGCCCTCCTCTCTCGAGAGGGCTACAATCTCACTAACTCTGGCCCCAGAAGCTAGGGCAAAAAGGAAGATCACTTTTTGAGTCAGGTCCTTCAGTGCACACTCCTCATTATCCAGTAATGAGGCAAAATGAAGGACTTTGTCTAAAGACCATGAAATAGGCTTTGGAGGAGCTGAAGGTCTAAGCCTAGCACAGGCCTTCGGGATCTTGTTAAAAATCTCGTTAGCGAGGTCTACCTGGAAGGCATATAGAATGGGTCTTGTCAGAGCTGACTTACATGTAGAAATCGTGTTAGCTGCCAGCCCCTGTCCGTGGAGGTGGATGAAGAAGGATAGGCAGAACTCCGTAGAGATCTCGTGCGGATTCTTGTCTTTGACAAAGGCTACCCATTTCTTCCATGCTGATTCGTACTGCCTTCTAGTAGACTTGCACTTATATTCTTCCAGGAAGTCGATGCTATCTTTCGAGATTCCGAACCGTTTCTTCATCGCTAGGGAGAGAAAATCATGAGCTGCAGGGTCCGGGTTTTCTGTAATGAAGCGTAGACAGTCGACTTCTGGACTTGCTGGGACAGAACTGGGTCCGGGAGTGGTAGAAACTCTAGTCGTAGTTCCAGAGCTAGAGGGAACCATACACTGTTCGGCCACTTGTGGGCCACTATCGCTGCTACTCCCTTGAAGGATTTCAGTTTGTTGAGGACCCTCAACATCAGATTGTGAGGGGGAAACAGGTAGATCCTGGACCATCTGTTCCAATCGAGGGACATCGCATCTACTGCTTCCGCCAAGGGGTCCTCGTACGGGGACACATATCTCGGCAGCTTCTTGTTGTCCTTCGTCGCGAAGAGGTCTATCTGCAGTTCTGGGACTTGACTCGAGATGAAGGAGAATGATCCTGCGTCTAGGGACCATTCCGACTATCGGTGTAACCCTGGATAGAGCGTCCGCGGTCACATTCCGGACTCCTTGAAGGTGAACTGCTGACAGGTGCCACTTCTTCTTCTGCGCCAGTCGGAATATAGCTAACATTACCTGGTTGAGAGGTGGAGATCTCGATCCCCGCCGATTCAGACATTTCACTACCACCTCGCTGTCCAGTACCAACCTTACATGGATCGAGTGACGTGGGGATACTTTCTTCAGGGTAAGAAGCACCGCCATAGCTTCTAGAAAGTTTATGTGAAAAGTCCCAAATAGCTTGGACCAGGTTCCTTGCACTTTTTTCCGATGGGAGTGACCTCCCCACCCTACCTTTGAGGCGTCTGTGTGGATTGTCACTGACGGGGGGGGGGGGGGTGGCTGAAGAGGTACTGACCTCTTTAGACGACTGGCTTGAGACCACGGTCTGAGAAGAGAACGAAGCCGAAGTGGGACCGGTCTCTTCAAGTCCCTTCGCTCTATTGATGCAAAGGTTCTCCAAACTCCCGCTGCATCTTTTAGCTGTGCTCTTAGCACTGGGTCTGTTACTGATGCGAACTGAAGAGAGCCCAAAACCCTCTCTTGTTCGCGTCTTGATATCCTCTCGGAACCTAGAAGTCTCTTGACAGACCCCGCTATTTCCTTCCTTTTCGACATTGGAATGGGAAAACGGTGTGACACTAGATCCCAGTGAATTCCCAACCACTGGAACCTCTGAGCTGGAGAAAGACGAGACTTCTTTCTGTTGATCATGAAACCTAGATATTCCAGGAACTGAATCACCTGTAGGGAAGCTTGCAAGCATTCCGCTCTGGATGCTGCCCACACCAACCAATCGTCCAGGTAGGCTACTACCTGGAACCCTTTTAGGCGTAACTGTTTGAGCGCTGCGCTCGCAAGCTTCGTAAAGATCCTTGGAGCTATGTTTAGCCCGAAAGGCATCGCTCTGAAAGCATAAAGTTTTTGTTGTAGCTTGAATCCTAGGTAGGGGGAGAGACGGCGACTTATTGGTACGTGCCAATAGGCGTCTGACAAATCGATGGAGACGGTATATGCCCTCTTGGGCAGTAAGGCCCTTATATGTTGTAATGTTAACATCTTGAACTTGTGGTTCATTATGAACTTGTTGAGTGGTGACAAGTCCAGAATATGACTGAGTTTCCCCGAGTCTTTCTTGGGAACACAAAACAGCCTCCCTTGGAACCTGATGGACTTTACCCTCCGGATCACCTTTTTCTCCAACAGTTCTTGAATGTACTCCTCCAAAACGGGGGTAGAGTGTTGGAAAAATTGAGGGCACAGGGGCGGAGTACTGTACCAACTCCAACCCAGTCCATTTTTGAGCAGGCTGTGGGCCCAGGGATGGAAGGTCCAACGATCCCGGAAATACTGTAGTCTCCCTCCTACCGGCGACACTTCACTTTGACTGCCCTGCAGTCTTGCCTCCCTGGCCGCGACCACCTCTGAATCCTCTTCCCCTAGAGGGGCGTCTCGCCGAACCTCTGGCTGCACCTCTGGGCTTTGCTCGAAACGTGGTCGATTGCCCTTCGAACACTGGATTGAATGCCGGGGATGCTGATGACACGGCTTGGGGTACCCATTGGAAGGTGGTCGGGGTCTGGGCTACCAGTTGTGGTACCGGAGGCAAAGCTGGCTGCTGCTGCTGCTGTCGTTGTGGTCTGAAAGGCTTGGCTGGACGGGAAGAAAACCTCGATTTCTTCGCCTTTCCTTTCGGCTGAGGGCCCTCATCAGGGGAAGACTTCCTCTTAAGGGACAGGCCCCACTTAAGGAAAAGATTTTGGTCCACCACCACCACCTCCTTGACCACCTCATTGGGAAAGAGATCTTTACCCCAGATGCTAGATGAGATGAGTCTCTTGGGTTCATGCCTCACTGTGGCCGAGGCGAACACAAACTCCCTGCAGACCCTCCTCGCTTTGACAAAGCAATAGAGGTCCTTAGTCACCGTGGCCAGATGGATCTTGGCCATTACCATGAACATCTCAGGCATCTTGGGGTCGCTAGCCATTGTCTCCATGTTTGTCTGGAGAGACATCGAGGCTGCCAGACGCTCCTTTGTATCCAATTCCCTTCGTAGGAGGAATTCCGACAATTTGGGAAGGTTTTCGCCGAACTGTTGACCTGCAATGTCTGCGTCCAACTTCCCAACTGAGAAGGTGAGGTGTACCTCCTTCCAGTCCTTGTTATCCAACGGCAAGGCCAACGACAGTGGCTTGCATTCCTCCAGAGATGGACATGGTTTGACAGCTTCAACCGCCTTCAAAACGGCCGCGAACCCTTTCTGCATAAAGGGGAAGGCCCTAGCCGGGGAGGATACGAAGGAAGGGTGCTTCTTACTCAAAGCAGCAACTTTAGAGTTTGAGAACCCCCTCTCCTTCAATGCAGATGTTAAGGCAGCTTGAGCCTTGGAGTGATCCAGGATGATCACCTCCTTCGGTTCCGTCTCCTCCTTCGAGGCCGGCTCCTTCTTCAGACGGACATAACAGTCCGGGTAGGCCCCTCTGCTGGCCCAGAATTCCACCTCCTCAAGGGGAACTGAGCCCAGTCTCTCCGACATGACGAGCTTCCCGACCGTCATCGGCATGTGCTCGGCATATCTCCACGGGTTGGCATCCGAGCACAGAGGAAGGTCCTTCACGTTGAGCTTCTTTGGAGGTCCACGTGATGCTGTGATCTTCTGCATCTGGAGCTCCATTGCAGCGGCCTTCTGATTATTCTCCCTCTACATCTGTTGTATCATACCAACGATGGAAGAGAGAGCCTGTCCCAGCTCTGCTGGAAGAGCGGACAAAGTAGAGGGGATAGGTTCAGGGGCCTGAACCGGAACGTCTGAAGGTACGGGAACCTCTTCCTCCATGGCAATCGGATCTTGATCCTCCTCCTCACCCTCTGCGAGGAGGTCCTGTTCCGCACGGTCGGACAAGTCAGACATCTTGTCATCCAGCTGGATGTCCTGCATGGCATCCGCAACATCCTCCTCCACTGGGATCTGGACGAGAGGGATCTCCGGCCGAGGCTGGGGAACAACAGCGTCGGTAGAAGCCTTGGGAAAAAGGTATGCCCTCATCTTCTCATTAGGAAGATAAGGTCCAGTGGTGTTCTTCTGGAAACCCCTTACCCATAAACGGAGCTTCTCCCTCGCTGCATCCCTTGACTCCGCCGACCTAGGGGATTCAAAAGCCTCTGATAGCAGGTTAGTACACACTGCACATACCTGCGGATCCCAGTAGCGATGATCATCATTGGAGGCTGCGCAAGCCGCGTGCCTCCTACACGAGACATGTCCGCAAAAGTTCTTGCTGCGGACATTGCAGAAAACACTATCACATTTCGGATGCTCCTCCTGTAAAAGAAGAAAATTTCCATGAATATCAAGTGAATTTCAATTCACATGTTTATATGAGCATTCACAAAGAATAAGGGAAAGACACCTACTTGTGAAACCCACACAATCACCTGTAGAAGCCCACCAGCCATAAAATCACGTAGTTAGTCTTTACTAGAATAACCAGAGATCATATTTCCCGAGGGAAATTAGGTGTAGCTCACACCTAAGGTAAGAATTTACCATTCTGGCTAGAGATGAAAAGAATTCTCTTTATCCTTGTAAGGCGACACCAAGTGATTGCACAAGGCAACACAAGTAAGTTAGAAAAAAGTGTTGTAACCTACTATATCATGGTCTCCCTTGGTAGAATACACCACCCAAGAAAGAACTGATACAGTACATGAGGGTGGTGTGCCGGTCGGCTCTTGCCGGTCAGTACCCCCCCCCTTTTTTCCAAAGGTAGGTCTCAAGTATACAACTTCAGATCACCCTTATTGGGGAGAACTCCAGTTCCCATGCCTGAACCGGCCGGCAGTGGTTGCCGGTCCGTAGCCACCCGGGTAGCACCGTGTTGCCGGCCATCACTCTTAGTGGCCGGCTAACCGAGCAATGTAGCAGGCCGGCCGGCAGCGGTAAGCAAACCCTGCCGGCTGGCATCCACACCAGGTAGCGCTCGGCTGCCGGCCGCCACTCATAGCGGCCGGCAGATGAGCAAAGAGACCGGCCGGCAAAGGCATATAACCACCGCCGACCGACAGCAAGAGAACTAGAGAACACCCCCTACCGACGGCCGGCCCCTAGGCCGGCAGACGGCAAGGACAACACATAAGAAGACAACAGAATGAGTGCCGGGCTAAGAGGCTATGAACCTCTGCGCCCGGCACCCGAAAGAGTGCCGAGAGGAAGGGGAGACACTAAGTCAGGCTTCCTAACCACTGCTTACTGAATCTACAGACGGCAGCGGTTGAGGGACCAAGAAAGGACCGGGCAGCACTCAAAAGATAGGGTCTCCGCCGGTCGGCACACTCTGCCGGCCGACAGGGGACCACGTCAGTTCCCCATCCTAACCTAGGCTAGGTACGGATGTGAGACGACTGACACAAAGGAAACGGAAAAATAGAAGGGAAGGACAGAGGGTCCTGTCCAACCTTGCCTTGGTTAAGGATCATTCCCAACTAAGAAAGCTCATCTCAGCCAGAGAAATCCAGTGAGGGAGGCCGGCACTACTGGCTGCCTCCCTAAAACCAAGGCAAGGAAGGAATTGCTATTCCGGAAAGGGAACATATCCCGAACCCGGAACAGCAAAGAGGACAAGTCTGAGGGGTCACCGAGCGAAGGGATCAACTACAGGAACCCTCCAAGGTGATCCAAGGAGGATAAACCTCCTATGCCCGTATCAGGCAGCAAGGGAGACTCTGCCCCACGCTAGACCAACACGGACTCAGACTAATACACTGCTGTACTGTCCCCCTCTGAACCAATTCAGTTGGAGCAGGAAGGTACAGTACTACTCCAGCATAGTTATATTTGAAAATTAATTCAAACAAACCACTAGAGTTAAGCCTAAGGCTTAAACAGAGGGAAAGGGTTTGCCCCTTCCCCGAAGAGAAGGGAGCAAACGGGGATACAGATAATATTATAATGACCTAAGACAACCTAGCCTAGGCACTAAGAGAATCGATTACCTAAATCACCGAAACTCACTCCAATACTATCTTGGAAAATACTCGAAAAAGGGCTTATATGTATAACGTTGCCTAACGCTTTAAGCAAAATAAAATCACACTTGGAAGACTAATTATCATGCAGGAAGTACAAGGGCCAACAACTAGGCTACGAAGACTAGTGTTGGTCAGCCTAGGCAAATCTTTCGCCAGGCGCACTACTATCGCATCATTACAGAATAACTAATTAAGCTAAGCAGCTAATTATTAAAGCGCAGGGGGCTGGGAACGTCGCTCTTGCTAACAAATAAATCCTATTCTAGCGAGCGACAGCGTCCATGACGCCTCCAGCAGGCAACAGCAACTCTTTTAATTACTTTAATTTTAAACAAGAGCCTACATTTATACATAAAAGAAATAGTACTCAACTTATCCGAAGCAGAAGAAGTTGGAGAAAGCATAATACGAGAGTAAATCCAAGATTTTGGTAGAAACACAGGGAAAAACACCGAGTTGTATAGCTACGCAAAAAGGAATACAGATGGCGCCGCGAGCGGCGCAGGGCACGCTTACGAAATGGGGAGGAGAGATGCCTTACGAACGGCTCCCCCCTTTCTTATCGTTTTCGTTTTCTTGCCATTTGACCCCTACGAAGTGTTAACTCTATTCGGGGTATAGATTGCTATGTGGCGTGTCAAGAATACGTCCGCTGATATTTACGATATCCCTAAGGTCTTTTAGGGATACTCGCTCCAGGAGTTAGAATTCTGGGTACCTTAAGGTAAATTCTCTGGGAATATCGCCGTAGTTGTAATATACCCTAGGAAGCTGCCTTTAAGGAACTTCCATCAGGACGACATGGCTTGAGCCCAAAAATGCTGGCAATAAACTAGTCTGTGGTAGGCTACACTTCTTACAATGGAGCTGAAGATTCTCCAGCCCACTACCTTTGCCGTATCTTCTTGCATTGCTCCTAAATGGGAGAGTGGCACGCTATTGCAAATGAAAATTCTAATTCAACAGGATTTTTTCAATGTCTTTATTAACCACTTTTAATTAAAATTTTAGGCACATTGCTGAAGCTTTTACTCTGCTTGAATGTCCTTTTTGATTTTTCATGGTCAGCCAGACGCGATGCTTTGGGAGTCTTCATAATTTTCCATAGTTAATGGAGGGCATCTTCACTTACTTTTTGTAACCAAACTTATTCTCCTCCCATGCTTTATATTTTCTTCCACTTTCATAGCTTCTTTTCCACTTATTTGCCATCGAAATTAGTTAGAAATAACCGAATGCTATGTTTATATGAATCAATAAAGGCTAATAGAAGCAATTTTATCAATACCAATTCTTTACCGATACAACTACTCAGTATTGCCACCAAGAAAAATGGAAATCTTAACTTTAATGATATGTGAAGCCCTGCTATGAAAACCCTGTATCCACTCAATGCCATGGAGAACAATAGAAAATTCTAAATCTTCAACTGTTTCTATTAAATGTGGGATACTTCAGCGTCCTCCGTATTTAAATGTTTCACATCTAGTATGATTGTTTTTTTGCATTGCTTTTGACTCTGGCTTTTTCTAGTATAATAGTTGTACCCGTCCGTTGTTAATGCTTCTAAAAGTTTTATCACCCTTCGTAGAGAGGATTAGTCCTTTCTCTCCACAGTGTATTTCTATGGGGAAGCCTTGTTCATATCTAAGCGTAACCCAGTCACTAATTCCCTTTTCACTGTGCCGTTTCTCCTTTGGATTGTACATGAAATAGTGCTGTGCTTTCTGTGTCTTGCTATATGGTGTAACCAACTTGTTTGGTGGATGCAGCCATGTGGTTTTTTTTTTTTCTCCAAAATATTCATAATCTGTATGTCGGTTGCCGTTCGGAAAAGCTTCTTCCCGGTTCTCGGATTCACCATGTGGATCATTTATTAGTGACCCCTGAGCAAGCCCCTGAGGGTCTGTTTCCTCTTCTACAGCCATACGTCCTTCCACTGTCACTGGTCAAGCTGGACTGAAGAGATTAAAAAAAAAAAAAAGATAAGTCCCATATAGAGAAGATATTAAAAATATAAATGAACTGAAAACCCCTTTGTATTTTCATATCCCAAGACCACAGGAAGCGCCCTTATTAGTGTTCTTCAAAAAAGTGATATACGGTAGAATCCAGAGTTTATGAAGTATCATGTGGTGATTGTGAAAAAGTCTTTTGGACTAACAGGCTGTTCACCATCTCAAAGATTATCCAAACATAAAAGATCTGTTAGGCACGGCTTTGAAAACTCAGATTTTCGTTCACCTTAGAGATTTGGGCCACCTGATTAACTGGAGTGAGTTATCTTTGCTTTTATAGAGTACCTGTCCGTACAGAAGGAAGATCCTGGAATTGGCCATCGTAAATCAGTCGAACACACAGTTGCCAGATGGCTCTTAAAGAAATCGGCTAAAAGATCGGCTAGATTCTGTAGTAAATGGCTTAAAAAAAAGGCTAAATTTATTTGTTAATTTTCATGTATTATATGAACCTCTAGAATCTTACAAGAATTTCTCTTAAATTTCAATTGTAGGCAAAGTAATTTCATTTGTTATTTTGGTACGCAAAATAATCAAACAAACATTTTACTGCATCCTGAAATGTGTCGGCAAAGTAATATTCCTTTCCTCCGTTTAAAAAAAAAAATTACAAAAACTATCTACAGCATCTTAATAAATGGTAACCAAAGAAAGTCCTGTTCTTAAATTGACAAAGAAAAATCTAACAAAAAATATTCATTGCAGGTGGTTATAGATTAATAAATGTAACAAATTTATTCTTTTTATATTTCTCACATCTTGCAAAAAGATGTTCAGATCATCATCGTCCTCTTCTTCCGTATGTGAGGTTCCAGGTTGATCCATCGTGGCTTTTTTTATATAATGAACCTTTTCACTTGATGTTACTTGATCAAGTACAGCATTTGGAAAATCATATGTCACAAGTTTCTGATATTCTTTTCAGGCCATACCGTATATGAAGCAGCGCATTTGCTGTGTCTGTTTTCAATTATTTCTTGATGATTTTGATGAGAATCATTTTTCTGAAAACTTTCAATTTCAGTGTTGGAATGGGGTAAACTCAAGACTGTCAAAGCAACAGATGAAAGCTCTTCATAAGGATTTATGTTTGCTGCATCTTCATAACTCTTGACTTCAGCCCAAAATTTAACTGTGTCCTTAGTTTCACAACATTTCAAGAGAGTTATGTTTGACCACTGGAGTTCAATTTTAGTAATATTTTCTGGATTTATACTTGGTTATTCCAAGAGTGGGACAATCAAGTTTTTCACTACACGCAGTGTGTTTTCCACACTCAACAGAGACATAGTTTTCAGTACTTGCACATGATCAGGTAGTCTATTTCAAAGGTCTTTGATTAGAATTATCAAAAATTTAGATCATCGCTCTTAAGGTTTTTTTTCTCGATCCTCAGGCAGATGTTTGGGAAGTTCTGATAACAGAGTTTCCGTTTCATATCCTAAGTACAATTTAGGGACTGTACTTCCCCAAATTAGAAGTAAATGGATATATCCAATGCTAATTTGCAGGAAGTATAACACTCTTCACTAAATTCTCAATCAAAAGGGTCAAGTCATCCAGTAATTTTGTTGGGTCACAATCATTAGATTAAAAAATCTTGTTCACTCTCAGAACCTCACTTAAGGTTGACTGTAGAAAATATAAATATGCATGATTAAATTCATCACAGTACAAGGCATGACGCATTTCTGAAGTATAACACATCCCAGATGATTTTGTAAGGCTAAAGTGAGTTTTTAGCTCCAACCATTGGTCACATAATCTTTGTACTGGGGATGCAGTAGACAACCACAGAGACCTGTCTTGTATCACCAGCTGTTAAAAATAGCTTAGAGAGATGTTGAAATACTTGGAAATGTTTTAAAGTAGTAATAATGATTATATTTATAATAATAATGATAGTAATAATAACTATAATGATGATGATACTTGAAAATCGGCCAAGAAACGGCTAAACAACTAGCCTAATAGGCTAATTTTTCCGGCTAGATACAGACAAAATCGGTTAAATTTAGCCGGAAATCAGCTGTTCTGGCAACACTGCGAACACAATGAACTTAACTGCGAACACAATGAACTTATCCGGCAGGCAATGGAAAGCTGACATAGTGAACAACACTCCTCAATCCGATTATAAAGTAGAAAATCCACAGAGACCAACTACCATATGCATCAGAGGTCAAGACATCCTCCGAGCGGCTCAAGAATGTGAAGACGCATGTGAATGGAATTAAATTGGGTTAATCCTTCCAGCACTTGAACAACTTTAGAACAATTGGGAACACCGTTTTGCTTTCATATATAAACCGTCGCTGTCTATTCTATTCCTCTACTGACTGCAAGTGTGCAAGAGCCCGTGGTTGGCTGTAAGGGCCAGGCAATGTAAAACTACATTCTATTCCTCATTTTTTCTTTAATTTTCTTTACACCTTGAAGAGGGCCAATGTGTATTGGTCGAAATATATTAATTTATTTATATTTCCTTTTTTTTTCTTTTATGGGCCTTTTTGAAGGGAAATATTACAGTTCATTTACAATTATAAGATGTATATATATGTATTTGTGTATGCGTATATATATGTATTTGTCTGTGTATATATATGTATGTGTGTCTGTGTATATATACAGTATATATGTATACAGTATATATATATATGTATATATGTGTGTGTATATATATATATATATATATATATATATATATATATATATATATATATGTATTATGTATGTATATTTACAGTATAGACACAATTCCTTACCTTATGGCTTTGACATGGATGGTTGACTAAACCCATCTTACCCCACCCAACCTAACTTGTTACCTAGTTCCTAGGTAACAGAACTAGGTGGGGGCAAGCCCGGGGATAAGCCCGAGGACATCCCCTGGCCAGGTCACAAACTGTAAAAACAAATTCCTTACTTTACGATTGAGGCGTAGAAGGAATGCTATTTGTATCGTATGCAATCTGAATCGGTTTGGTTATTTTTTTTTTTTAATAGAAAACGGGACCCTGTTAACATGGTGGGTGTCTGTGACTAAATTAGATTACAAGATTGGAAATCACATGGTTTGTGGAGTCTGACAGAAAATTAGAAAATTTGTGCCACATAAGTTTAGTTAGAGAGGAGAAGGGGGAAAGGATATCATTTGCTGTTTACTTTAGGATGAAAAGGAAGGTCGATCATAAAACAATCCCTTTCCAAAACAGATTCGGTGAATTGCAAGGGTTATAGTAAAATGCAGTCTTTGCTTTCGTGGTTTTATTTAGTCACAAATTTTGGTTAAATAGTATTACATTCATATTGTATGTGGGTATTGGTAAACTTTCATTGTAGGCTTTGTTTTTGTGCTATGGTTGCTGTCTCCTGGATTTTATTGTACTTTAACTTAATTCATTATTTATTTACTAAGTCAACCTTTACCGGTTAACTTTTGAGTAAATCCACCAACAATAACTTGGTTTGTGACATCATAGTACCTTTTCCCCAGATATCCCCTTAGATACAAGAATATTCTTATGACGAAGTTTTAGTAGATGAATTCCAAAAATGTAGTCTTGGAGTGACAAACGCGTAGCAAGTTCTCAGTTTTTCACCAAATATTTTTTTATACGTGGCTGGCTATTCTGCCTGCCTCATAACAAAGTTAAGAAGATTCATTAAAAAAAATGTAAGTCTTGGAGTGACAAACGTGTTGTAAGGTCTCACTTTTTCAATTGATATTGGAGTGACAAACTTTGTTCTCGATTTTTCAATAAATATTTGTTTACGCCGGGCCGGCTACTGTGCGACTTCCTGTCATGACGAAGTTTTAGTAGATTCATTCCAAAAATGTCTTCGTGGAGTGACAATTTTAGTTCGTTCTTAAATTTTTAAATATGGAAGTGACAAACATATACTTAGTTCGCTCTTTTTCAAATATGTAATTGTTTACACTGCGGCGACTATCGAGTGACTGCCCGCCTCACGACAAAATGATAATAGATTCATTTCAAGATTGTCGTCTTGGAGTGACAAACATGTAGATAGTTCTCAGTTTTTCAATTGATATTTAATAGTTTACGTAGAGCTGACTGTTGTGCGACTCTCTGCCTCATGATGAAGTTTTAGTAGATTCATTCCGAAAATATTGTATAGGAATTACAAATATAGTTGCTTCTCACATTTTCACCAAATATTTATTTTTTTATGCCGGTCTGGCTACTGTGTGACTGGGAGTCTGGGACTGCCTTTCGTACTGTAGTTCGGAGGTGCTTATATAGATTGCTTTCATACTATGCGTTTTACCAACTTTGTGAATTCATGGTACTACAAGATCTGGGATTGTTTGTTACACGATTAAGATTACAGGGTTAGACCAGTTCTGACCGAAATGAAAGTTTTTTTGCATGAAGTTATTCGGGTGATCTGACTGATTGAGGTTCAAGTAAAAAGTCATCGTTCTGTATTTGACTGCACCAGAGTGAAGAACAAGGAAACACTTTGGAGAGAAGTCTCTGAAACCTGGCAAAGATGCTAACAAATCTTTCAATTTCTTTAATGCATCACTGTGAATTTACCCAAAAGTTATTTGCCGTATTTGTCTGGCGGCAGATTTTTTTTTAGGGCATGTTGTTGTTTGAGATTGTCCTAAACAAAAATATTGCTTCTGAGAGAAGTAAAGAGAAAATATACAAAACTAATAAAATGTCTAGTTTCAGAATAGTTTCAAGTTATACTTGCTTTCTTTTGTGTACTTATACTTTCATTATACAGAACGTAATTTAAACACATTTGTCTAATTCTTCATGTTCAATGATTTTGGTTGTTGGTGATAGTTAAGATTCATTATAATATGGGGGAAAAAAAGAGGTTCTTAAACTTATCTCTACCGTGGGGGAGATGCTAGTGTACACATGGCAAAAGAACATAACGCGTTTTTGTAACTAAAGCTCTATTCACACATAACCGATTATGGCTTCCGATGCGGATTTTTTGTTCCATCTTAAAAAAAATTACCGATTTTCCTCGATTATTTGCAATTGGAAGGCCCAGGCCGAAGATCGAAGTCACAGGCTGAAAATCCGGAATCATCGGGGACTGCGCTACGACTGTATTAAGTCTGTTTAATCAGTATTAAGATTGTTTCGATGATTGGTTGTGTGCTAGGGAAATTAGGACCCGCCCCCTTAACGATATTCGGGAAGTTGCATGATCGTCGTTAGAAGTGATTAGAATTTCGGCAGCCATTCAACAATCATCGGGGGTTGGCTTCGACGGTGTGAAGCACAGCAGGAACGTCGGGAACAAGGATGGCTTCATATAAAAGGGCAGTGCCCCTCAGCACAGCACTCATTCATTATTCATCTCCCGTTGCAACAACAACTCGACATGGATGCCCTTTTGAAAATTATGGAAGAGGACTTGGCTGTTATCAAATCAGTTTTTATGAATCCTACAATCCTTCAGAACGAGAATTTATGGACAGCAATTCTTAATTACTTGGAGGCTATAGAAAACTAGGAATTTGGCCTGGCACTACAGCAAGGAGAGGAACAACAGCAGAGGGCCCCTAGGACAGTATTGGTGTGGCAGTAGTTGCAGAGCAGAATGGAGCAAGGCTATTACGGCAACCTAATGCGAGAGTTAGCCGATGAGTGTCCAGAACTCTTCAAAAATTTAACAAGGATGAACCAGACGTTCAACGAGGTAGTGGAACGTACAACACCCCTCATTCAGAAGACTACCTGGTGGCGTACACCTATTCCCCCTGGCCTTTGTGTTGCAGTGGCCCTACGGTTCCTCAGGCTACGTATTCAGAGTTGCTTACAACACCATCAGCTTTATAGTTCCAGAGACTTGTCGGTCCATCATCAGTGTGTATAGTGACAGTGAACTGAAGTTGCCACAAACAGCAGAAGAGTGAGAGCAGGTGGCCCAACGGTACGAAGAACGCTGGAACTTGCCACATTGTATTGGTGCCATCTACGGAAAACAATAGTCTTTGCAACCCAGCACTAGGTGACAGCTACTACAACAACTAAAGAAGTTTTATTCAATTTTGTTGCTGGCCATTGTTGATGCAGCATACAAGTTCATGTACGTTGAAGTCGGTGCCATAGGGTCTGAATCTGATGGTGGTGTCTTTGCCCAAACCCAGCTTGCTGGTCTTCTGGACAGAAATGATGCTCAACCCCCGAAACCATGTTATCCAAGGATACAACAGGGCCACCTACAGAGAATTTCTTTGTTGGTGATGATGCATTCTCACTTCGCACCTACCTCATGAAGTCGTACCCCAACAGAGCCCTTACAAGAGAAGAGAGAATCTATAACTACAGACTTAGCAGGGCCAGACTGACAGTGGAGTATGCCTGGCTAACCACTTTAGTCTTTCACACCTCTATATGCCTCAAACCAGACAGTGTAGAGGCCGTTGTCATGGCCGCCTGCATTCTACACAACATTTTGAGGCGCTAGGTCCTGAGACATCAGGAGGGTGACTGAGGACCCAGTCACTCATGAAATCATCGAAAATGCATAGAGGACAGACCCATCTATCGGTAATGGCCTACCAATGACAGTGAACAGGGCCACCCAGTTAGCC
Organism: Palaemon carinicauda; assembly: GCF_036898095.1. Classification (NCBI taxonomy): domain Eukaryota; kingdom Metazoa; phylum Arthropoda; class Malacostraca; order Decapoda; family Palaemonidae; genus Palaemon; species Palaemon carinicauda. The sequence goes on along the minus strand of NC_090755.1, from coordinate 17,483,164 downwards.
AGGAATTGGCGGGACTACCTAAAGAAGTACTTCAACTTGCCCCAAGGGGCAGTGCCTTGGCAGAACAAAATCTCCTAATAAGTAAGATTACATTTCACTGTTTCCATTTAGTGTGAATACCTGTGGAAGTGAATTAATCCCTGAAGAATGTTTTAAGTTTTATTGAATATAAAAGATATTGTAAATCAAATATGCAAGCTTCATTAACATATGATTTGGGCTTATTTCACTGTCACTGGCACTAACACTGATAGTAGTTATTGTTTTTATAGGTTTTTGAAGTTTGGAATATTTATAATTTAGTTAATGTTATTAATAGTATTTCTCTTCTAAGTATTGTTCTTTTACTGATGATTATTATTATTATTATTATCATTATTATTATTATTATTATTAATCTTCGTTATTCTTATTATTTTTGTCTTATTTTGTTATTTCCTAATAGTTTCTAGTACTATTTTCATGTCTTTAATATATTTTATACCACCTTATATCATTTAATGGTTTAGAATGGAGTTAAAACACAAGTGACATTTCTACTTATATTTATTAATAAAATAACGAGCACAATTTTACAACATAAAAAATTATACATATTCTCAAAAGTACATTATATTTTACATATTCTTCTGTGACTGTGTTGTTGTGAGGTTGGTGGCCCAGCTGCTTGTTGGTGGGTTTGACCCATGTGGTGGGGTGAACAGCCCCTGCATAAAACTGTTGCTGGGAAGGCTGACATTTAGGTCAGGCACAGGTTGTCCGAGTGCCGGTGTGAAGCAAATGGGCCTTGGCACCTCCGGCAGTGTGGCATATTGGTTGGCGGTGATGGTGAAAGGCACTTGGTCCACGGAGGGAGGCAGTGGGGCTGGCATTGTGTCAGGCTGTGGGGCAGACTGTCGTTTATTTAAGTTGTAGAAGTTTTGTAGGAGGAGATCTGCTTCGTCAGGCTCCCCACCTCCCCCTACTTTTTGATACTTTAATGCACTGGCAAATCTCGTTAAGGCTTTTACTCTTGTCATAATAAAGCCCAAGTCACGTGAATCGGGTAAGTAGGTGAAGCAATTCGAATGCGTACACTTACCGTCCCTCCCCTCTCCTTTCTTCCCTCTGTCTAGAGACTCCTCCGATCCCTCCAGTAACCCCATCTCCTAGTCTCTCCGGTGTCGCTTACTCTACCTTTTCTGTAATCTGTTATATTTGTTGATAACTGATAGAATTGATATGTTGGATCCTTGTTATAATTCTTATTAACATTTCATGATATTGTTGTATTTCATCCAACTTGATGAACCTGCCCTGAGGTATCAACGTCAGTAGGTGGTCATACACTCGACTTGGTCATATGTGGAAAAGACTCAGACCTAATAAAAAACCTTGAAGTGGAACCAGACTTTGAGATCTCAAAAACACATAAACTCATCACTTTTGATGTTAATATAAATTGCACCAGAGTATTGAAAAAATGGATCACATTTAGGGAACGGAAAAATTTTGATGCTGAGAATTTTATTGAAGCTAAGTGTAGCGCAAATGTCTTGTGTGAGAACACACAATGTGAACATATGGTAGACAGAGAATGTGTTGGGTGTTATACCAAGAAATACAACGACAATTTTGGAAAAATGTACGATACCATGTGTCCCATAAAGAACAAACAAATAGTTGTACGCGAAAATGTTAGATGGTATAATAGTGAGCTACTAAAGGCAAAAAGACACAGATGTAAGATGGAAGGTAGATGGAAAAGAGCCAAATCCTCACAAGCCAGAAATCTATATAATAAGGCCAGAAATGACTATAACATAATGTTAGAAAAAACAAAAAGAAAATTCTACTACGGCGAATGTAAAAATAACCAATAACATGAAGGACTTTCACAAAAACCTTGATGATTTGATGGGATTAAAGAAAAAATATATCTTGCCTGACAATGTTTGTGCAGAGAAATTTGCTATATTCTTCAATGAAAAAATTGATAAAATCTATAGAGGTTTCCCCCAAAATCACTTGGAAGGACAGTCAGCTATGCCAGTGAAGGAGGGAAAGAAGTTAATAAAATTTAAGGAAATAAATATGTGCGACTTGTTAAAGGTTGAGAGAGATGAAGAATACATATTGTGGAAACGACCCTTTCCCAAACAGTTCAATAAGTGAAGCTCCAAACAAGCAAGTTGTATATAATATTTACCTGAACATAATTAACCTAAGTATATCACAATCCTGTTTTCCTAGCTGTGAAAAAACTGCGTTGATCAAACCAATTTACAAATGAAAAGGTGATGTAAACGAGCTAAATTCATATAGGCCCATTTCAAATTTATCCTACATGTCAAAGCTTATTGAAAAAGTCATAAGTGAGCAATTATGGGCGCATATTGATAAGTTAAAGGTATTCCCGGAAAATCAATCGGCCTACAGAGCTAATCATTCTACAGAAACTACCTTATGCTCAATAATGAATGATATGATAGGTCTTCTTGATGAGGGAAAGTGTGGAATTTTGATTATGTTAGATCTTAGTGCTGCTTTTGACACTTGTGCACGAGTACTTACTTGACGACTTAGTCTATTGGAGTGACTGAGGAAGCACTGAAATTTTTGCGAAGTTACTTAGTGAACAGGAAGACTATTGTAGAAGTTTCTGGAAACCGATCCAATGAGAGAATTCTTATGAAGGGTGTACCACAGGGTAGTGTTCTGGGCCCTATCTTGTTTAACATATATACTATCGAGCTATCACACATCTTGAAAAAACAAAAAGTGGGCTTTAAACTATATGCAGATGATACTCAGTTTTACCTCTCAATTTCAACAACACAAGATAGAGAAGAAAATTGATGAGATAATGACTGAAATAAAAACATGGATGCAGAGGAAAAAGCTTAAATTAAATGATGATAAAACAGAATGTATGTTTTTTGGCACAAAGGTGGCTTTGAAGAATTACCAGTTAAGTCAAAGTATAAAAATTGGTGATGCTGATTTTGGGATTGTGCCTGTTGTGAAAAATTTGGGTGTACTGATAGATTGTAATTTGTCAATGAGGGACCAAATTGTGAACACAGTGAAAGTGTGTAACTATCACCTGAGAAACATGTCATTTATTAGAAAATATTTAACAGAGGGCAATACAAAAATTTTAGTGATGAGTCGTGTAATATCAAGGCTTGATTATTGCAATTCTCTGTACTACAAATTGCCCAATACACTACTAAGAAAGCTTCAAAATGTGCAAATAACTCTTGCATTGATCGATCTACATTGGTTACCTGTTAAGGCTAGAATTGAATTTAAAATTTGCTTGTTGACTCTCAAAGCACTTACAAGTGATAAGCCTAAATATCTTCGTGATTGCTTGGTCCCCTACCCTGAAGCTACCAGCGCCGCTGTAAGAGTTAGACATGCTGACGACCCACATAGACTATTCGAAACTAGTGTGAATTATGCAATAGGAGGAAGAACGTTCAGTTATGCTGCACCGATACTCTTTAACGACCTTCCACTCGATGTCAAGAATAGCAATAATGTGGCAGCTTTCAAGAAAAACCTGTAGACTTATCTTTTTAGAAAGTGTTATAATAGTGACCTGAAAACTATTAAGCCTGAATACAAATGCTAGCGAAATAACTGATAACGATACAGAGCAAAATATTAACTGGAAAGAAATTATTTTTTTTCACACACCAAGGCCCGCCTGAACAGACCTTTAGTGTCTGATGGAGGGCGAGAAAAATAAACCCGTAAAAAAAAAAAAAAAAAAAAAATTCCTTTAACTATGTAAAAATAATGAAACACTTTTACCAAAGGCAGGATTGATTGGCTTTACCCCCCTTGAAAGGTAGAGCAAATATAATCAAGTGTTATATAAGTTCACGAAAATTTTTACGGTGTATTGTATTTGCTCACTTTACCATTAACAATCATAATTTGCGTATCTGCTTTGGTTTGTGCCTAAGCAGTTTGAAGTCTAAAGTGTTTATTTTACTGAGGAGCTTTTCCCATCATATTCATGACTGGCATGTTAATTTGCCCCAGAAAAAATCAAATGTATTTGCATTACGTCTCCATTCCATATACAGAAAGGAACAAGCTAACAATAAACTAAGGATTAGTCTTAACAGGTAGGAGAAACTTCAGGTTTGTTGGACACAATAACACAAATGTAGCATAGGACATGCAAGCATATTAATAAGTAAATCTTAATATTTACCCTATAATTTACTCATATATATGTATGTATATATATATATATATATATATATATATATATATATATATATATTTATTATATATGTATGTGTGGATATATTACACACACATATAAATATATAATATATATATATATATATATATATATATATATATATGTATATATATATATATATGTATATATATACATGTATATATATACATAAATACATACATACATACATACATACATACATACACATATACACACACACATATATATATATATATATATATATATATATATATATATATATATATATATATATATATATATATATGTACATACATATATATATACACACATATATATATATATATTTATATTTATATATATTTATATTAGTGTGTAATTGTGAAATGTCAATCCAACAAATTGAGTAGTTTGTAGATTTTTCATCATAGTTTTAAATACTATAATGATTTGTCACAGCATAATTTTGTATTTTACAGCTGTTAGTTATTCCTCACAAGCCTTTTAAGGAGAATAAAGCCCATCAATCCTGCTTTTGGAAAACGTTTGTTTTATAATGTAAACGCAGTTGAAAGAAGTCCTCGGGCAGGTTCATCAAGTTGGATAAATAGGCTAAAGGCTATAAACTCCTTAAACACCCTGACGAAATACAACAATATCATGAAATGTTAATAAGAATTATAACAAGGATCCAACATAATCAATTCTATCAGTTATTAACAAATATATCGGGTTACAGAAAAGGTATAGTAAGTGATACCGGAGAGACTAGGAGAGGTGTTTACTGAAGGGATAGGAGGAGGGTCTACACAGAGGGAGGAAAGGAAGGGGGAGGGACGGGGAGTGTAAGCATTCGAAATGCTTCACCTACTTACCTGATCCACTTGCCTTGATTAACGAGATTTGCCAGTGCATTAAAGTATCAAAAATTAGGGGGAGGTCAATAGGGTGCTGTCAAAGTACCACTCTGATCAAGTAATTAGTATGGCAGATATTAAAGAAAAACACATTTTTTTTGCCTGAAATGCATAGTAGGACCCTAGGCTTCCTCTGTCGAGTTATGTGGGGCTTCAGGAAGTGGAATGTCCGGAGGATCCACTTCTCCCTCTCGGTGTGCCTCGCTGCTCCCTGGCCACTCTTCTTGCTGAGGCGGCCAAATCGGGTCTGGATGGTTGTCAGCCACAGTTCTAGCTTTAGACTAGTGATTGGTGGGTCAAGGCTCTTCCCCATCTCCTCCATGACAGCCTGCTGCTTGGCCTTGTTCCTGTAGTCCGGCAGGTCTCTGTTGTACAGGAAACGGACATCAAACTCCAGCCAGTCTCCCGGCTGGCGTTCGGTTTCCTCAGGCAGAATAACCTGTACGGACTTCCTGTTCTTCTACTTCCCCCTCATCATCAACCTCCGTCAGCGACTGCGCAAGGACTTTGACCTCGTGCTCCTCCAGGTTTATTGCCATATCCTGATCCTCTCCCATGACGTTCGGTGTTGGTGATGATGGTGAGGCCTCGTCTATAGGTGTTGGTGGGGTGGTGGTGGCAATGTCTCCTGAAGGAGGACTTGGGACCTCCTCAAAGTTTGCTGGGCTTGGGCTGGGAGGGGCTTTTTTGGCCAGGAGCCTTTCCCATGGCCTTCCTCAACTTCATGTCCTCCTTGTACGGGATTTCAGCGGTGGTGGGGTGCTGAGAAAGGGGCAGAAGACTTGTGTGCTACTCAATAGCGAGTTGAAAGCAGACTGTTGAAAGACATCCCCACAAATTGTATTTATGCTCGGCTTTCATGTATGCACCACCCACGATGGCAACTATCATCGAAAGTGTGCCACCGAGGGCATTTTGTTCACCGAAGTTAGTGCACACATTTTGATCATCGTATTCTAGATTATGATGATCTAAACGCTCTTCGATGATCGAAGACACTTTTGGATGATCGAAGACACGTTACGAAGATCAGAAAATGCATGCTTAAGTTCGTTAAAAATTTCGACATGGCAGTTGCCCCAACCTAAATTTAGCGTGGCGCTAAATTGTCGGCCCGGTTCGGGCCACGTGGCGCTGAGCCACGAGGCAGGCCCTGCTTCCTGCCATTCGTACCAACCTCACCGACGTGACTAAAAAAACCCTTCGATATGCGTCCATTACATCTTATAGGTTGCCAACTACCAATTTTCCTGTTTTCGGGAGCTAAGTCCTGAATGTGTGGACCCAGCATAAAACTCCGGAGTGGATGGAAAATGGAGCCCGTGCACTGTGCATGTTGTAGCGCATGTGGTCATTCCCGCCAATTTTCAGTAAATGCCGTCGCATCAAAGTGATGCTACATAACACGTTGCGTTTCAAAATGTGTGAACGGAACATGAATTGCATTGTATCAACTGGCTATGCTAAGCCTGTTCAACTTGATTACTCCAAGAAGACCCAGAATTTGTCTGTTTGCTCTCTCTCTCTTCTATTGACAGAGAGGAGAGAGAGAGAGAATCACTGTAATATACTTCTTTTCTAATGTAAACCTGAAATGAGGCAAAGAACATTGAATATTACTTCTCCATATATGGACATCGATGTTATGAGGTGCCTAGAATATTTGCTTGATGTTTGCCAAGAATTAATTGTCCTCAATGTTTTTAAATAGATGATGGTCGCTACTTTCTAGAACCCAGATCATATATCTGCTACTTTTATTTACTAAAGAACACATGAAAAATATGAGTAAGTTTTTTTTTATTACAATACAAAAATCCAGTTTTTATCAACTTATAGCATTAGTCCTCTTATTTTTTTAAACCAATTATTTTTTACGGGAGATTATCGGGTTTCCTGTTGATGTTCTTTTTAATTGATATCTATGATTGAGACTAAGCAGCTTGCATATTCTATGATTGCAGACTGGTGTAATTTTGGAACAACTGAGAGGTGGCCCCGATGTTATCCAGTTGCAAAATTATCACCTTTTTAAAATTATAAATGACAGTATTTTGACTATATAAAAACTTGTTTTATGAAAAACTTAATGACGTATTTATTAGTCGTTAATATAGAAATTAGCTTTTATTTGCTGAACGTAGTATGAATATTCAATGAGATTATAAAAAAAAAAATCATAAGACTGCAAGCCTTTCCTTCATTGACTATTCATTACAACCCCATTTCCCTCGACAAATATAGAACACTTCTTTAAAAACAATTATTTTTCATATTGACCTAAGGAAAAGATTTATATTTATCTCCCTCAACTTCAGTGTTCTGTCATTTCCTAAATTTTGGAACTTGTCTGCGAGTAATTCACGACCACTCTGTTCTTGACTACCACCATCTTTTCTCTTCATCTGTGTGAAGTAATGTATGTAAATGTATGTGGCGGCTGCGACTTGTATATTGGCCTAGCCATCGACATTCAGTCAAACACGGACAAACTGAATGGTGATCGCATTGTAATGCAATGAAGCTAAATTCCTGACATGCTAACAGTTGCGTCCTGAACATTTTGACACCTGTATACAGATTCGTTACCCTGTTATGCTACAGTGCTCTGCTCTCGTGTGCATACCGTGCTTTAGATGTATAGGTTACGGCAAGGTCCTTTAAATATACTCGGGAGAGGTCGGCTCATCAGCGAGCAAAAATACGTAACTTCTGCGCGTGACTTCACGCTACGAGCAGTTTCCCCTGACAGCACAGACTCTGACATGCATACATTGTAACAGATGCAAGGATATCTTTCCAAAAATACTTCTTAAGGTATAAATACTTTTAATTTCTAGTACTTAATCTACAGATTTTCCTTATGGCAGACCACAGACCATACATCAAAGTTTCGTAGATCATGCAATTTTCAGAGACGGTGGCAGAGGTTTTTCCTGACTAGAGGTATATAGTATTACTTGATCTCTCATGCTTATTAACTTTAAGCAGCCATGCCTTCCGTTTGTGCTGTATTTGTATGACATAGTAATAGCAAAAAGACCATTTATATGAGTATTCGATATTTTTGTTTCCCAAAAGAAGAAAAAACAAAGAAGAAATGGTGCACGTTTGCAAATGCGCTGACGATGTTAACTAGAAGCATGTCCTGATTTGTTCAGTTAGTTTTAAAGCAGACGACGATGCTGATGACGTTGAATATTTACTTTTCAAATAAAGATAATAGACGACCTCTCGTTATGGTGTAAAGAAAGATCATTGGGACTAATTGATTGTATTCCTTATTGTTTATTCATTTTGTATTATCATCATCATTATCATTATTAACCAAGCTATAATCCTAATTGCAAATGCAGAATGTGTAAAGCCAAAGTGAACCTCCAAGAGTGAAAGAAACCCAGTGAAATTCTTCATTTCACATAACATTTCCTGGGCTGTCCTCTTGAGGCCTCGCTTTATGGCTCGGGCTTCTATCTATCCACTTCTTTTTCGGATACACTGCTACCTGGAAGGACAGTGTTGCATTTCAGATTTTATGAAATCACAACAACAATTCCTATACTTAAAGAACCAAATCATATTTAATGGTTCACTTAACCGAAAAAAAACACGAAATAGCTTATACTGAAAAACAATCTTTTCAATCTTTTAACAGTAAAAAATATGGAAAATATATTTGAGTGCCTATAATAGCTTGTGGAGGTCTCTATAGAGACAGTTGTAACCCTTTAAAGAGTGGGCCTGACGCTTTCGAGTGTATTCACTGCGGTAATAAAGATAGCATTTTTTTTTCTACAATTGCTGGTTATGTCATTGTCTTACATATTTCGTGGTTTTGGCCATTTTTTTTTCTCCAAGGAGAACCACTAATTGACCAAAGTCCACCATACAATAACAAATTGAAGCCAGGGAAATTAGTAACATCTTGATTCCCTTGAATGGTTGTTGTAGTTAGGGAAAATACAAATTATTTGAAATTTTATTTTCAAGTCTAATAGTACAGTAATTTTTATATTGTAGCTCTTATCTCAAAATTCCTGTCTCTCATGGTCCCTTTCTTTTACAGAGTAGCTGTGCCCTGAACTCAGCAGGGATCATATGCTAAAATTTAGTTATAGGATGGTGAAG
>NC_090755.1:17463836-17470897 GCF_036898095.1 Palaemon carinicauda | reverse complement strand
CACCTGACAACACAGATTACCAAACAATTCTTCATCACCCAAGGGGTTACTGCACTGTAATTGTTCAGTGCCACTTTCCTCTTGATAAGGGTAGAAGAGACTCTTTAGCTATGGTAAGCAGCTCTTCTAGGAGAAGGACACTCCAAAATCAAACCACTGTTCTCTAGTCTTGGGTAGTGCCATAGCCTCTGTACCATGGCCTTTCACCGTCTAGGGTTAGAGTTCTCTTGCTTGAGGGTACACTCGAGCACACTCTCCTATCTTATTTCTCTTCCTCTTGTTTTGTTAAAGTTTTTCTAGTTTATATTGGAGATATTTATTGTTGTTACTCTTCTTAGAATATTTTATTTTCCTTTTTTCCTTTCCGCACTGAGCTATTTTCCCTGTTGGAGCCCCTGGGCTTATAGCATACTGCTTTTCCAACTAGGGTTGTAGTTTAGTAAGTAATAATAATAATAATAATAATAAAATTAGGAACGTATGGGAATTATATTAAATTTACTTTCATACATAATTTCCCTCGCTTCCCGAACCATCACTTCCCTTACAGCTCGTAACAAGTACTCTCCCCTCTCGCCCTCTGTCCCAACATCATTTTCTTCACCCGAAATTCACGAATCTATAGATATTTGATGTTACAGTGGGGCACTGGAGACGACAAGACTTATTTTTTTTTTTACTGTACATAGCCAAGTACTGGCCTGGTCTTATTAGCCTATTCATATGGAGGCTGGTAGGAGGTTACTAGAATCTTCTTCCTTCAGCCCAAACAGGATCAAGTAGTCCAGCATTTTCCAAGGAAAATAGAGAATCAACCAGTTTTGTTCTAGAGGGATTTACTTCCACCACAAGTGAATATCGTCATTTTAAAGGACAAAAGGTTTTTGTTCACTGAACTAAATGAATTTTTTAGATTATTTGTATTTCTTTCTAGCCATGTAAACCTGAGTTCTTTAAAGTTGAAACTTATTCAACCTCTAAAACCCCCCTTCCCGGTCCTAAGCCAAAGGTCAAACATAGTCTTAAACAGGGAAGTGGGCGATCACCACCTGTCATTCAATATCCCGTTAATGAATTCAACAGTCATCCCAGCTTCATTGAAGAAATTCCATATTTCATAGAACTAGGAACATAACAAATTAATTATAAAATGAGCTGTTTTGTATGCGTAGTAAGCTGCGCGACCTATAGGTTAATATTGAAATAATGAATGTTATTGTAATTACCTTTTTCCTATATTGAAGTATATTTTTATATATTGTTTACCTAAAAGAAAAGATAGGCCAATGCAGAAGGGACACTTAATGTTATTACCTCCGCCAACGAAGTTGGAAGGAGATTGTTTCGCCCCTGTTTGTTTGTTATTTGTGTGTGTGTTTGTTTGTTTGTTTGTGAACAACTTCCTGGTCACAATTTTAATCGTAGAGTAATGAAACTTGCAGGGATTAAATTTTACGTAGAAAGCTGGAAATGATTGAAATTTGGAAGGTCAAGGCCACGGTTAAGCAAACTGTCCAATTCACGTAATCAGTCATAAGTTTGGACATTATTGTCACAGACTTCAAACTTTGTTCATATTTGAATGTGTGAAAATCCACACCAATCAATGCATGTTAAGGTCAAAGGTCAACGTCAAGGTTGAGCAAAATGTCGATAAATAATCTGCCGCAGCGGAGTTCTGCGTTCTACGTAGTGGCTATTTAGTTTATAAATTAAACAGCAAGTTGTATTTAAAAGAAAAATAAATATATGCTATGAATGGTGGGGTGATTTGCAGTAGGAAAAATATTTTTATTAGCGCTATTAATACTGCATAATATTCACAATTATTAATGCTAATATATTTACAGGTTATCATGATTTATTACCATATTTTTAGATTTAGATGCAACAATAAAATGGTATTTCTTTTTGTAAAAAAAAAAAAAAAATACAACTTAATTTAAAATTCTAGAAATTGGTCAAAATTTTAAGTAATTAAGGGATCTAATGAGCATGTAACTAAATTTTCTTTGTTTTTTATTATATAGTTTTATAATATTAATGATATTTTGTTAATTACAGGTTCACCGTCTTCAGAAAGGTAAGTCCATCCTGATTCATGTGAGCCGTGTATTTTAGTTTTGTTTTATTGAATATCTTTTTTTTAATTACTTATAAGCCATTATTTTAACACACACAAATAATGAGAAACTTGACCTTCCTCATTCTCGTTTTCCTGAGCCTAAAGTAACTAGATAAGCTTTTTAGTATTGTGATGTTAAAGCTCTCTTGGTGGACCTAGATGCTCACGGATGTGTACACCCATATGGTATTTTTCCTTTATTTTGTATAAAGACAGCAGATTCTTAGCTCTTATGTTATCTGTTATTTTCTGCTAGTTAGCAAGAAGAGGTTCTTTTAGCCCTTTGAGAATTGATGATGTTACTCCATTATGTAAATGTGTTTGTGGTGGCTCAAGTCCAGTTGATTGCTGCTCAATTTTCAAAACTCCCATGTTATCTAATTATATGACACTGATGAATCGATATTTGATTACTTTCCAACAAAACGACTCTTTCCCCCTAACAATTAGGCTCGTGAGGCAACTTTAAACTTGATAGATGTATAAACAACATTCTTTCAGCCTGTGGGATCAGCGTCAATGACCTTAGATGTCAGGATGCCAGAAAACCTTAAATCAATCAATCAATCAGCCTGTGGGATGTTCCATTTTCTTATCACCCGTAAAAGGAATCACTACTCAACTGCCATCGTTTGGACGCAAGCTTAAAGACCTTTGAACAAAGTTCGCCGAACAATCTTCGTTCGTGTGGACGGAGCCTAAGGGACTACGCAACATCACAGGAGGACTTATTTTGAACATTACGGGAAATTTAGGGTCCAATAAAATTTCATTTTATATATATATATATATATATATATATATATATATATATATATATATATATATATATATATATATATATATATATATAGTGCTTTGTGGAGTTTAACTGAACGTTTGGTGAACTAATCTCTCTTGGGATATACGAAGAGCATGCCCAAACCATCACCATCTACCCCTCATCATGATCTCATCCACATGTGGCATTCCAGTAATCTCCTATAGTTACATTTCTAACCCTGTCCTTTCAGCTAACAATATCCTTCTGAGGGCTTTGGAGAACAGTTTCATTGTCATACCATAACTCATGTCCATAGAGTAACACCGATCTCACTAAACTGATATATAGTCTGATTTTTATATGAAATTTTAGGCTATTTGATTTCCAAATTTTATTTAACCTAGCCATAGTGTGATTTGCTTTTTTTCAGTCTTCCACTAAACCCTAATTCTAGAGACCCTGTATTAGAGGTCATAGTTCCTAAAGACTTAAAAGATTCCACCTCTTTAATCCTTTCTCCTTCCAATGATATTTCATCTTCCATTGTATACTCCGTTCTCATCATCTCTGTCTTTCTTCTATTTATCTTTAGCCCAATCTTGTGTGATATTTAATGCATTCTGGTAAGCAAGCATTGCAAATCCTATGGTGTTCTGCTAATGACAGCATCATCAGCATACTCTAGGTCTGCTTAATTCTTATCACCAATCCAGTCCAATCTTTCTCCACCATCTGTGACTGTTGTACACATTACAAAATTCATGAGGAGGATAATCAACATAAGTGACAACACATTCCCTCGGAGTACTCCGCTGTTCACTGGAGATTCATTTGATATGTTTAAACAGCAGGAGGAAACTTGTCAAATGCAAGTGAAAGTGTACAAAAATAAACATAGTCAATTTTTTTAATGTTAGATTTGTTTGATTTCGGTGGACAAATTTTAGTTTGGTTTGTTTTGCTTATATTTTGAATTACACTCAACATATGTAAGGCACCAAACTCTTTAAGTCCTTAGGCCTCTAAAGAGCTTAATCCGTCCTTGCATGGATGTGCATAACGATATGTCACACAACGATATGTCACACCAAGGACCCTGTTGCTGTATAACGCATGTTGTAAGACTGAATTGCTCTGTACCCCAAATTATCTCTGCATCCTTTATGCACTATGATACGGATATTGCACATGTGAACCTTTAGCTATATTGTAATCATCCTTGCATCCTTGTTGATTATCTGCTAATTATTTCTGAAAGATTTTAACTCCGATTTTATGATTGGATTTTGCAGTGTCAGGATCAGCTTTTTATTAAGCAACAATCTTTTAAAGCTTAAGCATAACATCACAGCTGAGTCAATTTTGGTGAAGTATTCAAAAAATGTTTTCAACTCATAAATGGATAAAAATTTAGTCAATTTGGTGAAGCATTCAAAGAATGTTTTCAACTCGTAAATGGATAAAAATTTAGTCAATTTGGCGAAGCATTCAAAGAATGTTTTCAACTCGTAAATGGATAAAAATTTAGTCAATTTGGTGAAGCATTCAAAGAATGTTTTCAACTCGTAAATGGATAAAAATTTAGTCAATTTGGTGAAGCATTCAAAGAATGTTTTCAACTCGTAAATGGATAAAAATTTAGTCAATTTGGTGAAGCATTCAAAGAATGTTTTCAACTCGTAAATGGATAAAAATTTAGTCTGAATATCCCATTTTTAATTGAGAATAAATCAAAGACCTGAACATCTCTGCAAGAAATGACGATCAGTAATTTTAGGTTTTGGTTCCATGACACGAAAGAGACTAAATATTAAGATTATCACGATATCTGCCACAGCATTGAATGTACATTAATATGAAATATGATTGTCTAAAGCTTTCATCCGAGGATGACATTTATAGTATCACAGCCTTATAGCTACATGGAAGGATAGAAAAGAATTGATGAAAACAAAATGTTCTGAAAACTGAAATTTATTCCACACCAGATTCTTCTACAATTGTTGCTAAATTTATTCTAAACCATAGACACTTCTACAATTGTTGCTAAATTTATTCCAAACCATAGACTCTTCTATAATTGTTGCTAAGTACAAATAAGAAAATTTCAAATAATAACGCGCACGATCTAAATAAATTGAGTAATTTTGTTTTCATAATTGCAACCAATAATTGAAATTAGTCATTAGAAAGAAGCAAAGTAATGAAATACTGTACTACGCTATACTGCAAAGAATGACAATTTTTTATTACCAATTCAATAAGCACGTGAATAAAAATGAAATACGATTTCAGTATTATTTAATTTGATTATATGATCAGAGTTATCAGATACAGTAAAGTAGTTTGTGTCATTTTACTTGCAGGACCCTTTTCTTTTATTCGTCATCTCTCTTCATGTATACTTACTTTGGACCAGTGTACCCATGTATTTCACTGCAGTCCAGGCATCATTTACCTGTCGGATTAATTATATTTAATAGGAAAAACTGGAGACAGATTCAAAAGAAGGAAACTTCTGCTAACTGTCCAATTTACATTTACTTTATTTATTTACATATTTGAATTAGATATTCCATATACTGTAGAATTGTGCTGTGTATTATATAAAGAGTTCGTGACCTGTCAACATCCATTTCAAAGGAGGGACTTGAAGTGAGTCAAGTAGAAAGAGCACACAAAGCTAAATAGTAAATAAGAAAGTTTATAAAATAGAGCCTCTCAGTACCAGGCAGCAGGTTATGTGAATAATCATTGGGGAAAAATGGATCAAACAACCTTAGTGAAAATTAACATGAGTAGGGTGAAGTGGTGGATATGATGCACCGATGAGTAAACATGGATTGCAAGCTAGAGTTAAGGTGCAAGAATAAAAACAACAATTTTGTTCATTGGTAAGAGGAGGGCCAATACGTGCTGTGACATACAAGCTGGTCAAAAACAAATTTGGGAGATGTGACAGATACCGTAATTGAAAGAATACCGATGGTTATCTTAAGAAAAGAGAGAGAGAGATGGGAAGACGCTTGTTCATTATGTGCACTGCAACCAGATTAACCAGAATTTAAAAACAAAAACATTGACTAAATTTACCAGAGCCAGCGACAACCTTACTACAACAAGAGGGTACACAATATTAGGTTTTCTCTGGATGATATACCATCTAGTTGTACGCTTGTCACTGAATTTGATAAACTTAGCAATTTTTTCCCCATCTGAACACATGCTTTTAATTTTCCATCAGGATATACCTTAGAATTCTTTCAAGAACAGTATTTGTTCTACTTGTATAACATCTACTCTTTGACCACCTTTTAAGTTAGTGTGTATTGTCACTCCTCACAAACCAAATTTGTGTTTATACTCTTGCACCATTGCACCATTATACCTTATCCCTTGTTTACAATACATGTCTGCATCTTATCTACCGTCACATCCAGCTCTACTGAGAATGTTTTATTTATATCTTCCTTGGGATTCTTCACATATTCCTCTTCTCGATATTATACAGAGAGGCGTTTTGTTCGAAGTCTTTTATGTTTTTCGTAAGGTCGTTTCATAACTTTTTATTTCTGTATTGATGAACGAACAGCTGATTTTGAAGATGAACTGGGAAACAATGAAAATTTGCCAGAATCAAAGATAAATATTGCTAGATATAAACAATGTTCATCATGAGACTAGAAAGGCTTAAATAGAAATTAATAATCAATGAGATACATATTCAACGAAAAATGAGCAAGCAAGAAAAGCCCAACAAAATACAAATCGTGGTTGGCTGACTTCATATTGAGAGGAAGAAGAAAATTAAATGGATAAAGGCTTAAAGGTTGAAAGGCCGCTCATGAATGGCAGAGGCAAGGGACATTGACATTGTCCTATCGAAGAGGACAATGCCTTAGAGATTGACCATATATACATATGATCAGTGCCCAAGCCCCTCTCCACCCAAGCTAGGACCAGGCAATGGTTGCTGATGACTCAGCTGATAGAACTATAGGCTCCCCAAAAACCCCCTCATCTTTAATTCACAAGGATTGTGGGGTTGCAGCGACCAAAGAAACTAACGAGTTTGAGCGGGACTTGAACCTCAGTCTGGCGTTACCAGTTAGGGACGTTACCACATTGGTCACCACAACCATTGAATTAAAGAGTGCAAAGAAAACGACTTAC
>NC_090755.1:17453836-17458836 GCF_036898095.1 Palaemon carinicauda | reverse complement strand
CAATGAAATAGTTTTTTTTTCTAAAAGTCATTTTTTGCTAGATAGGAATTTTTTTCATCATGGTAAAAAAATAAACCCTGTAAATCAGGGAAAAAACTAAGAAAAAAAGAATATGAAAAAGAATTGGAAAAAGGGCCCTATTTGATTGTTCAATAATGTCTTTCTAAGTTATATACCAAATGTCCATGCTATATCTTCGAATCTAAGGGAGAAGATAGAATTTGAAGGTCAATAAGTGTAGTTTTGAGGTACAGGCATTCAAAGTTTATTTTCATATTTTTACAAAGATAATATTAATAAATCATGATTATCAGGAATTTGATGTTTCTTTTTGGATATTTGTAAATCAAAACAATGTTATTTATCATAATTTAATCATAAATGAAGATCCCCTTGCTCTATATCTTGCTTTTTAGACTCCTTGTTTCTCCTTCATCCACAACACGCTCCTTCACTAACTCCGCTAATATTGCCGATATTACCCACTTCTAAACTCTAATCAGAGCAAATTTTTTTCTCCCTTGTGTTAGCAAGATGTTGAAATTGTCTTTTCCTCTTTGGCATGATGAAATTCTTGCCGAAACCAAGAAAAACAGATGTAAAAGTGAGCAAATGTCAGAGGTCGAACTCAAACGTGTACCCTCTCTGAGGTTTGTGCTAGCACTGAAGAGTGTAAAAATAACTTCCTGTCTTGTGACTCATAGAATCCATACAGATGCCATTGCTCACAATTTGTTTTATATTAAAGTCTAATGATTATCAAAATTTACGATAACAGAAGAAATATTGCATATTCTTGTAGAGATCAATGTTTTTAGCTTATTGAGTTGATTTTACTAATTACCTTGTAATTATGAAAGTAAGAGGAATTTTGACAAAATATTTCGTAAACGCATTTTCATTGCTATACAAAGTTCTATGAATTTTTTCAGGATTTTGCATTTTTCGTTGTATACCCCCATATGCTGGAATACTGGCCGGACCCCTTAAAATAATTCAGCAAGATAGCTACCTATATGAATTTTTTTTTTAAATGGAGTACTTGTTATGATGAAAAAAAATTATAAATGTATGCAAGAGTTAAAAATTAAAAAGATAATTATTTAGAATAACCGATAATGCATTTTCAAAACTTATGAAGCAAGGCTGGACATATCTCTATCTAAAGAAAATAACCTAGAGACAATGATAAGGTGAATAAGGAAGTTACTTGCTGACTTTAGTCCATATTTTTAATTTATTTTTTATTTTAAGACTTTAGAATTGGCCTGTCTGGGGACATCAAGGCCAAAACTGGTTTTATCATATCAAATATGAATGCTACTATACCTTAACTTTTCCATCCAAGGGCAACATGGTATCTCTGAGAGCTTGGCTTTCTGGTTCGCTAAATGCTGAAGGTCCCTTGTAGATATCACTGCAAGGGTTATCACTTGTACCAATGCCTTCAAAAAGAGAATAAAATCGTTAAATTAAAAGTTACTACTTTATAAGAAATGATATTTTATCAAAATACTATGTATTAAATGTAAAACATCTTAGGGCAAAATATGTTCCATACAGCAGAATTTATATTGAGTTACCAGATAGTAGGTTGGCCAGGGCACCAGCCACCTGTTGAGGTACTACCGCTAGAGAGTTATGTGGTCCTTTGACTGGCCAGACAGTGCTCCATTGGATCCTTTTCTCTAGCTAAGGTTCACTTTTTCTTTGCCCACACACACACACACACACACACACACACACACACACACACACACACACACACACACACACACACAATAGTATGGCCTATTTTTGACCTATTCTCCCCTGTCCTCGTACACCTGACAGCACTGAGATTACCAGACAATTCTTCTTCACCCAAGGGGTTAACTACTGCACTGTAATTGTTCAGTGGTCACTTTCCTTTTGGCAAGGGTAGAAGGGACTCTAGCTATGGTAAGCAGCTCTTCTAGGAGAAGAACACTCCAAAATCAAACCATTGTTCTCTAGTCTTGGGTAGTGCCATAACCTCTGTACCATGGTCTTCTATTGTTTTGGGTTAGAATTCTCTTGCTTGAGGGTACACTCGGGCACACTATACTATCTTATTTTTCTTCCTCTTGTTTTGTTAATTTTTTTTATAGTTTATATAGGAGATATTTATTTTAATGCTACTGTTCTTAGAATATTTTATTTTTCCTTGTTTCCTTTCCTCACTGGGCTATTTTCCCTGTTGGAGCCACTGGGCTTATATCATTCTGCTTTTCCAACTAGGGTTGTAGCTTAGCAATTAATGATAATAATAATAATAATAATAATAATAATGATTAATGATTAATGATTGATAATCAATAATAATAATAATGATAATAATAATAATAATAATAATAATGATAATCATCATCATCATAAAGGGTTTCTAATGCCTTAAATGTTTAAAAGGAGCAAAAGCTAAATGAAGGGAGTAGAGCCATCATGTTGCTTTGAGATTGGCTATTTAGATTACCTAGGCCCTAAGGGACATAACGAACTATGAAACAGGTACTTTATTAAGAGAGTAATAAGAGTATGCATGCAGTGGAAACAGCTGGACTATTGGTAATTACGTGTATATCATTATTATACAAAGCAAATCTTTTATTAGATTTATGATGAATGTTTTCAATCTTTCTCAACAAATACAGCTGGCTTTTAATATTTGCTGGTTTAATTTTCATCGGTTCAATGATTCAGTTGGCAGACCCAAATCATTATTTGTGATCCTTCTTGTTATTCTGGCTCCTGTCACAGCAGTGATAGTTGTGCTTCCCGACAGTCGTGTTCGCTTGCCGAGTCCCCTTTACAGAGATATGTAATCTTTGCAAATACTCTAGAAAAGTGTAATTGATATATGGCAAGGTATTTAAAGGACATTGATCATAAAAATTGTACAGGAGACACTTATTTGCAGGTATAAAATCTTGTTTGATTTTACTATCAAAGAAGATTTTTGGGATCCGGCAGTTGTAAGTATATATAATCTATCATTTTAAGCAGTCATAAATTGCTTCATTTTAGTATAATTCTCCCCCGCTTCACCTTGTCTAAGACCTTCCTATCAATGTTCATGTTATTTCAACAAACCTCCAGATAAAAGATATATCAGATGTTTTCGTTGTTATCAACATCTTGAGGGTTGGGGGTAAAAGTAACTTTTTTTCTGGGGGTACTTTTAAGAGAAAATTTATTCCATGATATTTACAATGTGCCCACGACATGTAATCATTTATTCACTTAGGCCCTTTTCTAAACTAATCTAGACCTAATTTACCCTGGTCATTCAAACTGCCACCACATAGTTGCATCTCAATTGTGATTCAATCACAACCTTTTGATTTTTTAATCTTTTTATCGTCCTCCTTACAACATCAAACTACAGCAAAAAGTTCTCAACTGCACTCAAACTTTTCCACTCTCACATTATTTAGTTGCCTCTTATAAGTACTAGTTCCCATGATACAAGACTTCATTCTCTTTAGGCCTCATGTCAGTTTTATCCTTGGATGTAAAATCATTCTACTAGAACACTGAATCAATGCAACTGCAAATTATCTCTACCTCTTGCAACCTCAGTTGTTTTTTACCCAACATGCAATTCTATTGCTCTTTCCTTTATGCCTACACCACCAACTCTAAGGACTGTACATAAAGAATTCTCAAGCTAAGATTATAGAAGAGTCTTACCTCCCCATTGATATACAAAATTTCTGTTGAGGTCAACACCAGGACATGTGGAATGAGATGCCCTGTTCTTGCGCCATAGACGATTCTGATTGATGAAAGATTGGAATTATCAAAACTGACAAATGTGTATAAATCCAAATGTTTTATAATTTTTGAGAAGCTGTACATGAATCACCAGTCAAAATTTCTTGAAATGATGTCTTGCAAAAAAAAAAAAAATAAATAAAAAAAAGAGCACTGTCAAAATATAGTTCAATTAACAAAGCAATTTCTTATAGTATGGAAAAAATTCAAAGGAAAAAACTTTAATGAATTATCAGCTCAACTTACACTTTCCCAAGTATAAACATATCCATCCGGATTAAGCATGGGTATTATTTGCCATTCAATGTTCTCTGTAAAACTTGTAGCAGTAAGAAGATTTTGAATAACATACAGCGCAGAATGTGGGCTAACCCATTCCCGAGCATGTATACCTGAAAATCAAACAAGCATTCATGAAATTGAAATGGTACAAAAAGTTTTTGTGGGAACCTTGTAAAAATGTAAGCCTAGTGCCTGTGCATATTTTTCTCATATGTTTATTTCATGAGCAGACAAGGAACTTTGACCAAATCCTTGCTTAACCCTTTAAAGTAGCATACCCTTCGTGGTTCAAACACAATTCGATCTCTATTTAACACATTTTTATCTAAATTTAGTTCTAGAATAAATATTAAGTTATAACAATAATAATAATAATGTGTTGTTGAAAATAATGGCTGCCTCAGTTGCATTAATCTTATACTCCGTCTTCTAGATGGCTCTAATTATCTTCTTTTCAGGACTACTGCATACAGCCAGTAACTGAACAAAATTCATCCTTCATGGTGGGTAGTGAAATTCAGGAATAATTAGCGAGTCAAGGTTTTAATATAAAATTCACAAATTAGGCAAGATTCACAATTCAGGTAAAATTCACAATTCAGGTGAAAGTATTCAGAGAACAAGCTATGCGGTTTGGGAGTGCTGTCTCCCTTCCTCAGGCTTCAGTGCTGGAAACGATGAGAGCTACGTCCTTATATATGGCAATTCTGGCTTAGTCAGAGAGGCAGCGAATTTTTCATTGGCTACCTCGAGCGGAGCAAATAGAATGGCTGATCCTCATTGGCTAAGCTGCTCGCTGAGAGAGGCTGTAGTACAGTCAGACTGCCATCCCACTCACTACTGGGTGTTGAGTCACCATCTTGTCCTCTGGGAGCTGGGCTCTGATTGGTGGGAGCGCTCGCCGAGAGGGTATGTAGGCTAGGCAG
>NC_090755.1:17421336-17446336 GCF_036898095.1 Palaemon carinicauda | reverse complement strand
TCGCAAAATTCAGACGTCTGGCACCGGAACGATTGGCAGCCGCCAAACAGACGTTCGCCGAAATGGAGGAAATGGGCCTTTGCCAAAAGGCCTCCAGCCCGTGTCGTCACCCTTACACATCGTTCTGAAGAAAGACGGCTCCCTCCGTCCGTACGGGGATTACAGGCGCCTGAACATGCAAACAGAACCGGATCACTACCCCCTCCCAAACATCGCCGACGTGACCTCCTACCTGCACAGAGCAAAGGTTTGCTCTACGCTCGACCTCCTGAAGGGGTATTATCAGGTGCCTATGAACCCAGATGACATCCCCAAGACTGCCATCACCACTCCGTTTGGTACATACACCTTCAATTACTCCTGTTTTGGCCTTTGTAATGCTGGGGCCACATTTCAACGTCTCATGGATGGCATCTTAGGGGACCTCTCTTTCTGTGTATGTTATGTGGACGACATACTTGTGTTCTCTTCCTCAAAAAAGGAACACCTCCATCACCTGCGCATCGTGCTCGACCCCCTGCAACAAAACGGCCTTGTAGTCCGGTACGACAAGTGTACCTTTGGCGCCAACGAAGTGTCGTTCTTAGAGCACCGCATCACTCCTGAAGGAGTCCATCCCCTCCCTGAGAAGGTAGCAGCCGTTCAGAATTTCCCCGCGCCCTCGACCGTCAAAGCTCTGCAGGAATTCTTGGGCATGGTCAACTATTATCACCGTTTTCTGCCAGCCATTGCTGCCACTCTTGCTCCCCTCTACGCCTCCCTCAAGGGCAAGCCAAAGGACCTGAAGTGGGGTCCCCTTTAAGAAGCAGCCTTCTGCAATGCAAAGAAGGCCCTATCAACTGCTGCGGCTCTCACGTTTCCTATCCCACATGCCCCTTTCCTTCTCTCCACCAATGCCAGCGACGTCGCTATTGGTGCAGTACTCGAGCAGGTGGTCAACGGCTTGCCCCGCCCATTGGCCTTCTTCAGCAGAAAACTGTCCAAGGCAGAATCGGGTTATTCTACCTTCGATCGAGAATTGCTGGCGGTGCATTTGGCTGTCCGTCACTTTCGCCATTTCTTAGAAGGTACGCCCTTCGTCATTCGCACAGACCACATGCGTCTGGTGCACGCCTTTACTCGACAGTCTGATGCCTGGTCGGCCCGGCAACGCCGACATCTCTCTGCCGTGGCTGAATACAATTGCACCCTTCAATACGTCCCTGGGAAAATGAATCCCGTTGCCGATGCCCTGTCAAGAAACATGTTGGCTGCCGTTCAACTGGGATTGGATTACAACGCCCTGGCTGAAGCCCAATGACAGGATCCAGAGTATCAAGCATGTAGGACATCCTGCACGTCCCTCCGTTTAGAAGACTTCCCCCTCGAAGACTCCAACACCACCCTCCTCTGTGACGTCAGTACTGGTAGACCGCGACCTTGGATTCCTGCTCCCATGCGCCGGCAGGTGTTTGATTTCCTTCACGGCCTTTCACATCCCTCGTGCTGTTCTACTGCACAGCTGCTGAAGGCAAAGTTCATTTGGCACGGCATTTCTAAGGATACTAAGGATTGGGTTCGCGCCTGCACTTCTTGCCAAACTTCCAAAGTACATCGACACACGGATTCAGGAGTCGGCACCTTTCCTCAACCTCGGTGTCGTTTCGCACTCATTCACGTCGACGTTGTAGGCCCCCTACCCACATCACAAGGACATCGTTACCTGTTTACCGTCATCGACCGCTCCACTCGTTGGCCTGAAGCCATTCCCATGGAAACTGCAACGTCCGCCTCATGTACATCTGCCTTACTCTCTGGATGGATTGCAAGATTTGGTATCCCTGAGCATATTACTTCCGACAGGGGTACCACTTTCACTTCTCAATTGTGGACACCATTAGCGAATCTCCTGGGCATCACCCTACATCAGACAACGCCTACAACGCTGCTGCCAATGGAATGGTTGAACGTTTTCATCGCACCCTCAAAGCAGCTTTGATGTCCCGCTGCAAGGATTCCAACTGGTTTACTCAGCTTCCCTGGGTCCTCCTGGGACAAAGGACCACTCCTAAAGACTCCCTCGACGTCTCGGCAGCTGAAATGGTGTATGGCGACCCGTTGGTCGTCCCTGCTGAATTTTTTCCTTCTACAACATCCTCCGACGATCTCCAGCGTATACGTCACGTTGTGGGAAAATTTACTCCATGCCGCCAGACTTACAAGCCCCCAGCGAAGCATCACATACCAACAGACTTGCACTCTGCAACGCACGTCTTCCTGCGGAACGACACTAGCAAGCCACCGCTAACGCCCCCTTACACGGGCCCTTTCCTTGTGATCCGCCGCAGTCCGAAAGCATTCCTACTAAACATTCGTGGCAAAGAAGACTGGATCTCCATTGATCGTCTAAAACCTGCTTATCTCCTGCTAGATGACCCGCCTACAGTTCGCCTCTCTAGATCAGGGCGCCCTATTTAACATGTACAGTATGTCATTTTTGAGGGGGGGGGGGGAAGCCATGTACCAACCATGTGTCACACGATCGTACATAATTCATTTTGTATATATTATGCTTGTATCTTCGCTCTTCCCTCGCACTAAAAAGAACCCGAATAAACATGTCTGCATTTCTCCTATGTAACATTGTCTGTTTCTCGAACATGTAATATCCTGTTGCCTTGAGGTTTTGTATATAAAGGAGTGTTCTATAATAAATTAACTCAGTTGCTATCATACTGTCTTTGAGTTCACAACCTTCTCTCGGCCCGTCACAAAGGCTTTTGGGAATCTTTTGTATTATTTTCAAGTTTCGAGATTGCTTAAAAAAAAAGAAAAGAAAAAAAATAGGCAGCATAAAAATTTGATTGTATGATTTCTGGGTGTCTGTGATAAAGCACCAAGAAACCCAGATGCATATAAACCTGAAGAATGGATAGAGAAAGTAAAAGAGCATAGACTTCCAGAAGTAAGAGTTCCCCAAGCCTCCAACATGGATCATTGCATCCGGGAAGGTTGATAATTACAATTATTACAGGAGGAGTAAATTTATAAAAAAGTAGTAGGTTTAATTAAAAGTAAGGATACTTATAAATACAGTTAGCAATCTGTTTTGATCAATGCTCAATCAGGTACTCAAGCTTTTTGACATGAAGATTGAAGACGCTAATCCTATAAAAGATATTAAACCACACATAAGCTTCCGTTACAATAAAGGAGTAGTTTTTGATAGTGGCCTATATTTTTCAGAACCAAAAACTCTGGACATGTACCCGTCTAATGTTTGGAAAGTAAGTAAGATCCCCAAAACAACCATGATAGTTTTTACATTTGAAACCCCTATTTTATCTGATCATGTTAACATTGAAATTGAGAGTACGTGTTCGAGAATATAAACCTTGGCATTTACAATGCTCCAATTGTCTCAAATATGGTCATCCATTCCGGTACTGCAATAGTAGGAAGGTCTGTAAAAACTTTTCTTCGTTAAAACATGGTGAATGCAACAGAGATAAAACCTGTGCAAACTGTAAATAACACCGTAAATCATAAGATAAAAGGTGTAGAGAATACAAGAAAGAAGAAGCTACCATCTTAAAAGAAAATGCTAAACATATTAGTGTAGGCCATGCAAAGAATTTACTTATTCTGAAACTTAATTTTGCTCAAACTATTAAGGTACCACCAAAATGTAATAATCCACTACTTCAGGGGACCAGTGGTATCACCTGCCCCATCAGGTACATCTGCCATACTGGTAGCCGCCCAGCTATCTGGGTCAATTACTCGACCTGTTAAAGCCAGAGCATAATCCTCCAAAGAGGTCAATGTGGTTTCCATCGACTCTAAAGTACTACCACAGACAGAATCCCCTTCAGGGGCATCTCCCCTACAGGTGGTAGACAAAACTTCTGGGTCAAGTGCTCAACCTGTTGAAGTTCGAGCACAATCCTCCAAGGAAGTCAATATGGTTCCCTCAACTTAAAAATTTTGTCTCAGGCAGAATCTCTACCTGACCTAATGAAAATTGGAAAACAAAAGATTTCAAAGAGGAAAAAGCCCCCCTCGTCCCCACCTTAACCTACACCCAGTAAGTGCCTTCCCGCTCATGATCCTAAGGCTGACTTATACAAAGATAACAGAAAGAAAGAAATGAAGAGCGTGCCATAATAAAACCTTCCATCTCTAGACCTTACCTGGCTTCATCTGAGAACTATCAAAAAACAAATGAGACAAAGAAAAATCATGATAAAAGATAATGTCCATTATCCAGAAAAACTGCAAAGATCTAAATACTAGTATTGATAAAATAAAAACTTTAACCAACAACTCAGACACAACGATAATTTGTTTACAAGAAACCAAGATCAGTGACAAACCATTTAATCCTGAACTCGATTATCATTTTTGTAGATCCCCTCCTTTGCAAGCTGCAAGAGCTCAAGGTGGCACAGGTTTTATTGTTTACAAGTCTGTGAAATTTGAAATTATCCCCTTCAATACACCACTACAGGCATGTGCTGTTAGAACATATATCGGAAAATAAATACTTTATGCTCAATATATCTTGAACCCTATTTAGAACTTCTTTTAGACCACGCTGGGAATCCAAAAATTCTTGGATTCTCTGACCTATAAGACCTGATCAATCAGCTCCCGGCCCCTTTTATTTTAATGGATGATTTTAATGCAAAACATACTTTATGGGATAGAAATGTGTTTGATAGATGGGGTAATCTTGTAGAAAAATCAGTCGACAACAATGATCTAATGCTAATGATTGATGGTCCTCCAATTAGCTATGAAGTATTCCACAACTCTACTTCAGCCATTGATTTGTCAATCTGTTCATCATCCGTTCGATTAGATTACCTTTGGTCAGTCAATCAACACCTACATGGCAGTGACCATTGGTCAATAATGTTAAATTGTGCCCACAATCTTTCTTTTCCGTGTCCACCATGATGGAAGATAGATGAGGTAGACTGGATATCTTATGAGTACTGTGCACACACCGATAGAGTATGGTGACTTTACATCTCTAGTGCATGCTTATCAACACATTTCAAATGCTGTTGATGATAATGCATTGTAAGTTTATTCCTAAAATATGTGGTTTACCTCATCACCCTGTAGTTCCTTGGTGAAGTAAAGAATGGGCAAATGCAAGGGAAGCGGTCCAAATTTGCTTCAGAAGATACTCAAGCACAAACTATGAAGCAGATAGAATAGTGTACCTCAGAGTCTGTGCCAAACAAAAAAGAACTTTTAAAAAAGCAAAGAGCATCTTGGATGAAATAAATATCTAATATCAACACCAAAACTCATTCAAGGGAAATATGGGACAAGATAGAAAACTTCAAAACAAATCTGTCCCCAGACTTTTACCAATATTAAGGGAAAATAATAGACCCCAAAGATGTAGCAGATTTAAGTACTTCGCTCATGTATCAATTGCTGACAATTATTCCTCAGCATTTCAACAAATTGGAACATCATCTGTAGTTCCTCCTGCTTCTTCTAATACTGAAGCTAGGATATGCAAAATGCTATCTCTAGCTCAAATGAGACTACCCCAGGTGAGGACGGCATCCGATATAAAATGATTTCCCATCTCCCAGTGTATACCATGGAAATTTTATTAGAAACCCTTAATGGTCTATAGGCTTCCTATACATCTCCTGATTCCTGGCATATCACAATGATAATTCCGGGCCACAAGTCTGGTAAAGACCCAAAACTGCCATCTAGTTAAAGGCCTATACCTTTGACTAGTTGCATATGCAAACTATTTCAGAGAATGATCAACAACAGACTTGTGTGGTATCTAGAATCAAAAAACCTTTTATCAAACAGGCAGTTTGGTTTCAGGAACAACCAAAACACGCTAGACCATTTGCTGATGTTATCAAACGAAATTCAAATGCCATTTCGAACCAAAACCAGGTGTTGGGTGCCTTGTTTTACCTTGAAAAGTCGTATAACACCACTTGGAACTGGAAGGGCAGTATTTTAAAGCAGTTGGCCTCGTGGGGTATATGAGGAATATTTTTTATTGAAAATAATATTGCAAACTGCTCAAAGTAAGAGTAGAGTCAGAACTATATTCATCCTACATGTTAAAGTATGTTTTATGACGGGAGGGAAAATGCCTTACTGAGTAAGGTAATGAAAAGGGAGTTTTAATCATGCTGCGCAACATCATGGGGAACACGTTTTTTATGGATGGTTCAAAATGGGACGCAGGAGTTGGAAGAGTAGTTGTGGTGGGGGATTTGTTATTTGAAAGAAACTTCCATCCAATAATTCTCGCAGTCCAACATATTTTTATAAATGGTAATCTTGATAGTTTTATACAGTTTTTTATGGATTCCAATAGGGTTTTACTCTCAAAAAAATTATGCCAGCCCATTATCTAGGACATGAGATACAGGACTGGTTAGTACTTCTGAAGTTTAGGAAGAATATCCTTATTCACTTCTGTTGGGTCACTGCTCACTTTAAGGTGGATGGGATTGAACGAGTAGATAAGGCAGCTAAGGAAGCTTCAGGGCTACTTAACCCATCCCCCATAAGTATTCCATACAAAGACCTTGAAAATATGATGCATTTTCACTGTAAAAATAAGTGGCAGGCTGGATGGTCTGAACTGACCAATACAAGATTGAAACAAATCCCCCCTTCGGAAGGTAAATGGTCATCTTGTAATTCTACAAGTAGGGGGGGGGTGAGGTCATTTTAACTAGACTGTGTATTGGCCATACACATACAACTCGCCATTATTTAATGAAGAGTTGGGGAAGGGAAACAGACCACTCTTTGTAATGCCTGTTAAGTGACAGTGGTTATTAAACACATTTTAGTCGATTATCCTGTTTTAATCTTCAGAGGAGGACACCTTCACTCCAGGACAAACTTTAAGAGATATATTGGGGCAAAATTGTAAGATCCTGAACTTGAAAAAAAAAATCATGGTCTTGGGTTATATCTCTTTTTTTATAGTATCCCAGGTATCATTTGATATCCACGGTTTTCTCCTTGTAACATTGTCCCAAAACTTTACTATCAAATGACTGATATACGTCCTTATTATCCACCATTCTTCATTAATTGTCTGCTCTTTGTCTCCCAAAGTCTGTAAGACTGCAAATCGATTCCTACATTCAATTGCAAAAGTTTTCTGGTGCTCATCTTCTAGAAACTTGGTTGTATCAAACCTATGTATTCTATCTACATTTCTGTTGGGTGCTTTCAGTTCTAATTTCACTGTGGTAATGAGCTGGTGATCACAATCAATATCAGCACCTCTATAGCTTCTTACATTTTTCATAGTCCCCTTTCTATCTTTATTTAATGGATATGTGATCTATTTTTGTAATTGCTACTGGGTGAAGTCCATTTATATTTGTGGATGCCCTTGTGCTGGAAAAGAGTACATCCAGTAACAAGATTGCATCTTCACCAAAACCCTCAACATCTATCACATTCTCTATACCTTGATTATTCCTTCCAACTTTAGAAACCCTCAACATCTATCACATTCTCTATACCTTGATTATTCCTTCCAACTTTAGCATTGAAGTCACTAATTACAAATTAGATATCTCTCTGAGATATCATCTATTACACCCTGCAGTTCTTCATTGTATTCAACTTTCCTTTCTTCAGGGGAATCATTTGTTGGTGCATAGCAAACTGTAATACTCACATTGCACTGCTTTGATTTAAACTTTGCAAGTAACATTCGCCTAGTTATAGCTCGGCACTCAGGTAATGTACACACTGCCGGCTCTTGGCGGCAGAGTCAGATGTGACAGTGAAACAATGACCTCTGTTGTTGATTTCACTATAAGGTGTAGCTTGATTGTGGATTCTCTGCCCGGTGTTTGTCAGTCGGGGGTCCGAGTTCCGTTCACTCACCAGTGCTGTTAGTGTCTGCAACCTCATCTTGAGAGGCAGGGTGTGGGGGGGGGTTAGACCTTAAAAACCTTTAAAAGGAACACTAAATTCGCAGTTTTCGTAATGAGTAGTGAAATTTTCAGTTCAATTCCCGTAGAGTTTTCGCATTTTTGCGAGTTCGCAACTGAACCGCATTTATGAGAACTTCTGAAACCAAACCAACCACAGTTCGACAGTTATAGACTGCCGTCTGGTAGGTTGGGGATTTGGAAATAATATTGCTGGGGGGGGGGTGAACCTGCATATATTATGTCCGTGAAAATACTCTCCGTTTCAACTGCAGAAGACTGCAAGGCATCATCTGGTGTCCCTCCTGTAAGGAAGGGAGAACAGAAAAGAGTATTCAATTGATTATCGCACCGATAAACAATGTGCAAAATCGTCTTTTGACAAAAATAGCTTAGGACAGAAAGCTAAAAGAGGTAGTGGGAGACACATACCCGTGTATCCCTTGTGAGCCAATGCTGTTACTTTTCCTCGGTATTAAGATAAGGAAATTTCTCCAACCGGGGAATTCCCTGAAGAAGAAGGGGTTCGAACACCTAGGTGTAAGGAAGTGTACAAGAACTGTCCCCCTCTATACTTAATGCTGTGAGGTAAGGAGGATTGATTCACAATCAGAGTATCGAAGGAATGTCATTCTTTCGAAATGGGAGCGGTAACAGCAGAAGTTCGCATCCAAAATATGTTGATTAGAAATTAAAAGACACATATTTATGTATCCCAACCCATCTATTTGCTGTAACCTCCCTTACAATATTAAATCAGGGAGTTTCCTGAACAGGGAAACTCAGGGATAAGGGCTCTCCCTTTTAGGGGTTAGAGGTGTCACACCACCGGCCCTTTACGAAATTTAATATTGCAGGGTAAATGGAAACTGATTTCGAATCAGAATATTGATGAAATATTATTCTATCAATATAGAATTGGGTTCAGCAAATATCTGGGCAGGGATACCCAAGATATATTGGAAATAACTACTAGTATAATATATAAGTTAGTTATCCATTGCCGTATTTACTATACTGCAAATATACCGACTACCTGTAGAGGCCTATACCGTAGTTCAGCCGGCAGAAAATAAAAGACATATACTTATGCATCCCAACCAATCTATTTGCTGTGACCTCCCTTACAATATTAAATTAGGGAGTTTCCTTATCAGGGAAACTCAGGGATAAGGGCTGTCCCCTATAAGGGTTAGAGGTGTCACACCACCGGCCCTATATGAAATTCAATATTGCAGGGTAAATGGAAACTGATTTCAAATCAGAATATTGATGAAATATTATTCTATCAATATAGAATTGGGTTCAGCAAATATCTGGACAGGGATACCCAAGATATATTGGAAATAACTACTAGAATAATATGTGTGTTAGTTATTCATCTGCCGTATATACTATACTGCAAATATACTGACTACCTGTACAGATATATACTGAAGTTCAGCCGGCATGTTGCCAGATTAGCTACCTATTGCCGGAGCATCTAGCAAGCTAGATAAGAGAGAGAGAGAGAAAGAGTGAAGGCTATTTATTACTGTATATGTATACAGTAATAAAAGATGTAAAAGCCTAATTTTACTGCTTTTCTCCGGAAAGAAGGTTCACTTCCATTTAGCCACAGTACTATTGCTGGCTTACTACCGTAGGCCAGCCTCCGGCAGAACAAGTACAGTCGGCATGCTACCTACTGAGTCAATACCTATCTGTGCCGGTCTACTGCCGGCCAGAACAATACGCCGACAACGGAAACTGTGGCTAGCAGTTCAAGGGAGATCTGGAGAACCTTGGTGACACAAGGGACCTCCCATCCACAGCTGCCAAGGCCGCTGGAAGCCGGCAGTCGCCGACAGCCGTCATGGCCGCCGGCAGTCGCCAGTCGCCAACAGCTGGCGGCTGAGGAGGGGGGGGGGGGTCTGGGCGGCTCCGGCAACCCACCGGCAATGGTAAAGTTGCAGGACTCCAGCACAGGAAAGACAATGGCTCGGCCATCGTAAAAGAACAGAGAGGGGAGGGGAAAGGGTCTTATATGAGGTATAGGAGGGACCGGCAATGTTGCCGGACCTACACATCTTGAAGAAACTCTTTCAGTACCGGCACGACCACAAGTGGCAGGAGAATCATTATTCTCCAGCTTAGGAGGTGCTAATACAGTTAAGGGGACGGCAGCTCATGCCATTCCTCTCAACAAGGGAGAAACAGAGTTCCAATGCCGGCGCCATCCTAGGCCACAAGAGTATACGACTCTATAGCCTAGGGCCGGCAAGCATAGGACTAGTCTACTATACCACAGGGAGAAGGTGGCGGCAACATTCGACCACTTCAGGTGTAATCTAGGGAGGGCTAGCCTCCTATGCCGGCAGTTCCTCCGGCAGGGGAATGCAATCACCCCGCCGACTGACTGCCGACAAAGACTAAATACTCTGAGGTTCTGATCGAATCCCAAAACTTGCCGTCTGCCGTTAAGGGATGAGACATAAAACTCTAGGCTAGTCATGCCTGAATTCGAAATTCAAGGCCGACGCAGAGACTTGTAGCCTAAGGCTAATCTCAGAGGGAAGAGAGATTACCCATAAATCTCTAGCGAGATTAGTAACGGTTTGTATAATTCTAGGAGATATCGATCTCCAGGAATGATAACCGATACACAAGGGTAACAGGGGAAATGACGAAAGTATATGTTGTCTAGGGTAATGTTACCTAGACAAGACGAGATCTCGGTTACCTAAATCACCAAAACTCTGACATATACGATCGTCACGGAAAAGGGAAAATTATGACATATACGATCGTCACGGAAAAGGGAAAATTATGCTTATAAATATCTATTTGGACGTCATGGCCATCTCACCCAAAAATAGATTTATCGCTTTGCTCAAAATCCGTTTTCTGTTCTTGGTGTCATCATAACCTCAATATATAAATAAATATATATATATATATATATATATATATATATATATATATATATATATATATATATATATATATATATATATGCCTTGGTCTAAGATTTCTTTACCAATCCCTTTACAATGTGTTTCAGTTGTTGAAAGTTTTTAAGGGAGTAGTGAAAATTACAAGGTAGAGCATGCGAAGTATACCAGTATTGATAAGGAAGTCAAAAGAAAAGCCAGGAATGACTGGAGATAATATTTAGACATGAAAGCAGATGAGGCTGACAAAGCTATAAATTCAGGGAGTGGCTACGGTGCAAGAATTTCTCATCGAATTATTATTAAAATATCTACTGGGGAAAAAAGAAGCATAAACCATCAAAAATAAAGATGGACTTGTTATAACAACAGAAGATGTAGAAAGGCATCATTGGATGGAACACTTTAGTAAGATCATGAATAGGAGATATGAGGGGAATATTTTGATTGATATACCTGAATCTGAGGATTCAGTGTGTTTGAAGTCGAAGCTATCATTAAAAATCTCAAGGGGTGGAAATTCCCTGGATACGATGGAATAACTGCTGAAATTATATTGGCCGGAAATGAAGTGACTCCCAGAATGATTACAAGATTATTTTGCAGAATGTGGCGTGAAAAGCCAAACCTGATGAATGGGAACTAGGAGTGTTGGTGAAAATGGCAAAGAAAGCAGATCTGACTGATTGCAATAATTTCAGAGGCATCACACTTGCATCAGTCATGAAAATATGCCGTATGCTCATTCTAAAGAGATGAGAGAAAGATTGATGAAAAGCTGAGATGAACAAGCAGAATTTAGAGAAGGTAGAAATTGTACTGACCAAATTTCTATTTAAGGATATGTTGTAAAGCAATGTGTAGAATATTGAAATCCACTTTTGATGGCTTTTGTGGACTATGAAAAAGCATTTGATAGTGTGCAACAGCCAATTTTGAGAAGAATCCTGTGTTATTATGGAGTTCCTCTTAATTATGTAAATTTGATAAAGTCTGTCCATGACCATAGCATATGCAAAGTTAATGTTAGTGGAATCTTACCAAATGAATTTCCAGTGAACAGCGGAGTATTCCAAGGGAATGAGTTGTCACCTATGTTGCTTATTCTCCTCAATGATTTTGTAATGCATAGGACAGTTGTGGATAGTGGAGAATGATTGAACTGGATTGGTAACAGGAAATTAGTTTGACCTAGAGTATGTTGATGATGATGTCCTTATTAGCATAACACCACAGGTTTTGCAACATTTATAGCAAATAAAAAATCTGTGGAAGTTTAATGAAAAGACCAATTTCTGATAAGTGAATACCTATATCATAAATACTGACCTCCATGAAGGAATATAACTTTCTTCTCTGTGTTATTTCCGATACTGTTAGTAACCCGAACAAGGTATATAGGGCGCATTTCAACACTTTTTCCAACTTCCTCTACTCGGACTCTGTTTGGGTGCTTGGCTTCCAGGCTCTCCAAGTAACTCGTCATCTGTGGCAATCAATGTTTTGAAATGACTAGGAGCTAGATGTGAGAACCTCAAAATTTACTCGGAAATGTTAGTACATATTCAAGGCAAAAACGGTCTTTAGTTTCTCCATTAAATAAGTGACTTACTTCTCGTATACTATTACTTGACTTTCCTGAGAATTTCTTTTGACATTTCAGTGCAAGCGTGAACCTCGTTGATATACTTTATTCTTAAGAATATATTTTCCATTTTTTTATTGAATCATGAATTTCCTCTTAATATCTAAATATCCAGCAATCCAATAGAAAAAAAACTAATTTATAACAATTAAATAAGAAATCATCTAGACTTAATTTTTAAACGGGTAGAAATGATTAGTAATAATATGTAAAATACTCACGTCATTAAAACTCATGTAAGAGTCAAATGTGATGGGGGATCGAAGAATGTTACTCTCTTTCTGACGTGTCTCCAAATCCAATTCCCTTTAGTGAAAAGTTAAATGTTTTGGGTAAAAAAATATAAAATCTTTTTTTTCTTTTTACTCTGCTTAACTATACTGACTCGACCAGATAGATTAGAAAAACACAATGCAGTGTATTGTATGCTGTATAAAATACTGGATAAAATGTTAACTTGATTATGGGTTATTTATAAACAAGACTCAGCCAAAGTACCACCACACATCATCCATAGAGATGGCTGGGTGTTGACAGGAAACAAGTAAGAGACCAATAAAGACAAAGTAAACAGGAAAACTCATGGTTAAGCCGTTTTGATTACAGTCATAACTGTCGATACGAAAGATTCTGCTTACAAAATTTTCACGATGCGAAGAATATGGCTGACATTGCGAAAAATGTTTCGCGCCACGAAGGAAGGTACTGTACGAGAGCCTGACCGTCTCCGAGAGTGATTTTGAAATTCCCGCTTCGCCAACCTATAAAATTGCGACCTGCGCTCACATTGGTTATCTCCCTGATCAGATGCTAGTAACCACCTTAAGATCCAGCTCTCCTATTGGTCAGCATCTACTGTACTGTATCCCATCATGCATCTAGGCATTGGCGTTCCTCTTCCACTTCTTCATTTCAGCAGCGGTACCGTACGCATTAACTTTGTGTTTGTGATTTCACTTTCATGAATATTGTATTGTATCGTGTTGTGATATTACATAAGTGTATTAACCATGAGTCCCAAGATTGTTGCTGATGTACAGGGAAAGAAAAAGAGGATGCTTTCTATGGAGACAAAGATGGAAATAATCAAGAGATACGAGACGAGACTGGCATGCGGTTAAGTGTGATCGCAAAGGAATATGGCCGAAATCGCATTACGATAGGAACATTCCTGAAACGGAAGGAAGCTTCAAAGCAGCAACACCTAAGGGCATGACTGTTTTCTCCAGCTGAACGAACCATGTCCACGATGATATGGGAGAGACTGCTGCTTATTTGGAATAAGGATAAGGAAATCGCTGGAGAGACAGTCATCGAGACACGGTCATTGAGGCAATAATCTGCCAGAAGACCAGGGCCATTTTTTGGTGATCTCGTGCCTGCTCAGGCCAAAGACGATGCAGGAGAAGGGACATTGAAGCAGGCAAACCCAGAGTTCAAGGTTTCCTTGGTTGGGGGGCTGAAAAATTTAAGATCCGGTCTGAAGTTCATTCGGTGGTGCATCATCGGGAGGCTGCAACCTCGGACAGGAAAGCAGCTGAAGCTTTTGTTAAAACGTTTGAGTTGACTGTCCAGGAAAGGTACAGTCCTCAGTAAGTCTTCAGTTGTGATGAAATTGGGCTTTTCTGAAAGAAATACCCTTGAAGGACGTTAATCACGTGGGAAGAAAAGAAGCTACCCGGGCATAAGCCTATGAAGGACAGGCTTACCCTTGCTATCTCTGCAAACACCAGTGGGGATTGAAAGGTGAAGCTACTGCTGGTGTATCACTCAGAAACTCCTCTAGCCTTCAAGGCCCAAAAGGTGATTAAGAAGAAGCTTCTGTTGAAGTGAAGGTCTAATACAAAGCTTGGGTAACAAGAACCTTGTTCACCGAGTGGGTAAACCTTTGCATCGCCCCAACTGTGGAGAAATTATTAGAAGAGAGGCACCTCAAACACCACCCGTCTTTTCCAACCCGTGGACCAGCAAGTTATTTTGAACTTTAAGAAACTCTACACGCAATATCCCTTCAAGAGATGTTTCGAAATCACTGAGAGCACAAACCTCACCCTTCGTGAATTTTGGAAGGAGAATTTCGATGTTGTGATATGCCTCAAAATCATTGATACAGCTTGGCAGGAGGTTTCGAGGTGCACCTGGAACTCTGCATGGAAGAAGCTGTGGCATGGTTCCATCTCCACACGAGATTTCGAGGGCTTCCTTGTAAGCCAAGCTGAAGCCAAAGCTAATGACAAAAAAGTTGATGACCCTAAACCTGTTATTCAATCTGAGGTTGCCAAGATCTGGAAGTCGATGAGGACGACGTTAATGAGCTTATCGAGGAGCACCTAGAGGAGCTTAAGGCGGACGACCTGAAGGAGTTGGACGCAGTGTAACTGAACAAAGTTCAGGAACAGTTCTCAAGTGGTGAGGAGGGGGAGGATAGCAGAAATTAAGGAGATTCTAGCTTGCTACCATAAAATCGTGGGTTTTGTCGAAAAGAGACACCAAGAAAAAATTGTCATAGGTCGTGCAATTTATTATATAAATGACATTTTTCTGAGTCATTTCAGGATCATTTTAATAACCAGGCAGACACAAGCATCCTTGGATAGTTTTTTTTTTTTTTTTTTTTCTAAAAGAGTCCTTTGGTACTAGTAGGCCAAGAGGAAGTTCAGTGATAAAAAAAAAAGTGAGTGATAAAGAAAGTAATTCAATTAAAAAAAATACAAAAGGTAAAGTAAAAAAAAAAGTTACTAAATTATAAAGAGGCCAAAAAAAAAAGAAAAAAAATTTAATTAAAAGTTTATGCTAAGTGTTAAGGTTTTCTGCCATTTATTAATCGGGTTTAAAAGGTTACGTGTTAATGTTTTCTGCCGTTTGTCATCCTCCTCTACCGCCACGCCACTTTCCTCTCAGACATCGCCTCACTTCAAAGAGTAAGGTTCCACATTTTGGTTACTGTATTTTCCATTTATTATTGCTTTGTTTTACTATTTGCTCTAATTATACATTTACTTTACGGGTTATTAATGGTTAGGTTATTATTCAATGATCCAAATGGTTTTATTGGATTGAGTTTAGCCTTATTATAAGCATTTGATGTAGTGTTTTGGTAGGGCCTGGAACAAATAGGCTATTTTCATGTGAAAGGAGACTCACATTTCGAAAAAATCACGGGACAAAAACCACTACGGAACCAATTAATTTCGTATTGTGAGGCATTACTGTACACACGCAACTAGGCCTACTGTTTTCCAGCGTGTTTACACAAGTGATCTTTAAATAAGTGCAGATGGAATTGCCTATTTATAAAGGCTTGCACGTATACGAATGCATTTGCAACTATTATGAATACTCACTTATGCAATGATGCTCATGATCTAACATACACATTCTGTATACACCCACTATCTATCATTTCAGCGAGGACACTGTATACCAGGATTATTAAGGGAAAACTAAAATCGTATAAAAAAAAATATCAAGGGCCTGGTACTGCAACATATTAACCATGATTTGCACGTGAATATCCTTAAAAAACAGAACAGGAAATCTCGCATTTTTAGATAAATTTGGAAACTTTTGATCTTGATAGAAAAAAATGATTGACATAGTATACCTAAAATGGGACTTAAATCCCAGTCAAATGTGAAAACCTTCCCCTTAAGGTATTTTTGTAATAGGCCGTCCAAAGATTTTGAATAAATAACAAGACAATATCAGATAATCCACAAAACTCAATTCTAATTATACCGGATTTTTAATTAATCTCCACATGGAATTATAGTCACAGAAATAGAGGGTCTTTTGAGAGCTTAATCTATTTGTAATTTTGTGTTAAAATAGACACAGTATTAAAGCAATACTGGGAAGATTTTATCCGAATAAGTAATACAGAACATTTGGAACCTGAATATTCGATATATTCTAAACCCATCAATATGCACCTGGTAAAGAACTATGCTAAGTTGGTGTCTGATTAACAAAGGGGATACTATAGTTTATGCCACAATTATCACTCAAATCAGTATATGTAGGTTAATATTCATGAAGATGCTTCAATGCCAAACTATCACATAGAACTAAGAATATTCTAAACTTTTCAAAATCTAAGTGCTGCATAAAACTCGACTGAATGACAAACAATACAGGTACCTATAAAACTGTCAAACGGGTAACTTCTTAAATAAAGGAAATAAAACTGGAAAGGAAAGAGCAGTTTGGTCATGGTGCATAATCTCATCAAGAACAAAAATGAGGATATTAATACTTTAAATAGGATATGTATGAAGAGATAAAAAAATGTATTGCAATCCTCACGCGAAAGGTAACAGAAGTATAGAAAAATTACTTTAAAAAATATGTAAGTTGGCAATGGCGTTATTAATGAATAATCGGATATAAGATTATGATAAAAATTATTCTTCACCCAAGGGGTTAACTACTACAATGTAATTGTTCAGTGGCCACATTCCTCTTGGGAAGGGTAGAAGAGACTCTTTTAGCTATGGTAAGCAGCTCTTCTAGGAGAAGGACACTCTAAAATCAAACCATTGTTCTCCTGTCTTGGCTAGTGCCATAGCCTCTGTACCATGGTCTTCCACTGTCTTGGTTTAGAGTTCTCTTGCTTGAGGGTACACTTGGGCACACTATTCTATCTAATTTCTCTTCCTTTTGTTTTGTTAAAGTTTTTATCGATTATATAGAAAATATTTATTTTAATGTTATTACTCTTCTTAAAATATTTTATTTTTCCTTGTTTCCTTTCCTCACTGGGCTATTTTCCCTGTTGGGGCCCTTGGGTTCATAGCATCCTGCTTTTCCAACTAGGGTTGTAGCTTAGCATTTAATAATAATAATAATAATAATAATAATAATAACAATAATAATAATAATAACTTCAATATATCAAGAAACCCTTGAATGGACTTACTTTCCGAGATTGTCTGATATTATGTCAAAAGTGATCAATCCATCGTCTTGCATTTTTGTGAGATCCTCTAAAGCTTCAGGAGACACAGTCACCTCAGAAATACCTGTTGAGCGAAAAAATCATGAAAAAAAAAATCATATTTAGATTTCAACTTTTGCGTCAATGTGCGTATGAGATGATGATGATGAAAGGTGGAACTACAAGATGGACTATTGACAGGACTCCAATGGTAATCAGAAAACTAACTTTTGACAAATATAGAAACAACAACTTACGTGATTATCTAAAGTCCATTTCAAAGTAAATTTTATTACGGAAAAATGATTGTGAAAATGCAGAAGAAAATTTGTCATTCTAAAACTTTAATCCTCTTAACGAGAGAGTGCCTTGACGGAGTCATGTGGTTTCTTCATATTATTGAAGAATTGTGACGGGCAAGAGGGCTCTCGAACTTAGGGAAATTGCTCCCCAAGTTCGAATCTAAATTTCTCTCCCTTTTCTCTATTTCTTCTGTTCAATATTACTTCGACCTTCTAATTTTATCAACTTTCTTTTGCCTTGTTGTCCTAACTCTATGAGTATTATGTCTCTTAAGTTATATATACATACATATATATATATATATATATATATATATATATATATATATATATATATACATATATACATATATATACACACACACATATATATATATATATATATATATATATATATATATATATATATATATATATATATATATTTTGTTCATTTATTTATCTATTTATTTATTTTTATTTAAATGGCGTGGATAATTCCACATTCGTTATTACTGCCTGCTTAGATGAATGGGAAAAGGGATCACAGTTGGGAGGTATTTACATTCAAAGCTATAGAAGGGAGTATTGGATGATCTCGGCCATCCCAAAGATGGTCTGGACCTTTTTGACGGAACTACTCTCAGGGGTTGGGTCATCGGAATCCGGGGTGATCCAATCCTTGAGGTGGGACTCTTGGCTTCTGGCCGGAAGCCCATCATTACAGATATGGGAAGGATGATTCCATATTTCCTTGATCTCGGTCCTAACAGTCGAGTTTAGCTTACACCTGTGCCTCTATATCTGTTTTGGTGTTATCCTTCGGGCAGGGTATGGAGTGAACCATCTGGGAAGTCTACTCTCATTGTGGCGATAGTGGAGAATGCAAATTTCCTTTCCAATGTATGATACTTTCTTAAAATTCTCAAGCAGGTAATACAACAAAACAACCAACAAAAAACAAAGAAAATCCCACCCTTAACTATGGACCCTTCAGATGCTGACTCCCCATCCCCTGGATTTGCAGACTCCCTTCCCCCCCCCCCCCCCCCCCCGGCACTGTTGACGACCTCTGATAATATGAATAAGGAAAACTTATCGATATTAAATGTTCATATATATATATATATATATATATATATATATATATATATATATATATATATATATAGCCATGTGGGAGTTGCGTATTATTCTCAGAGCTCGAGGTATTTTCTTGTGTGTATCAGATTTATGGAGCTCGGGAATTTACGTAATTCCCTGGCCGTATAATATATATATATATATATATATATATATATATATATATATATATATATATATATATATATATATATATATATATATATATATATATATATATATATATATATATATATATATATATATATATGTGTGTGTGTATATATATATATAAATATGTATATATATACATATTTATATATTTGTGTGTATGGGTGTGCGTGTGTGTACATGTGAGTGTACACACACACACACACACACACATATATATATATATATATATATATATATATATATATATATATATATATATATATGTGTGTGTAAATATATGTGTATGTGTTTGGAAATGGATTGTGGTGGCCGATGTGGTAACGTCCCTGACTGGTGAATGACAGACTGGGGTTCGAGTCCTGCTCAAACTCGTTAGTTCCGTTGGTTGCTGCATCCTCACCATCCTTATGAACTAAGGAAGGATGGGGTGGAGTGTTTGGGGAAGCCTATAGGTCTCTCTGCTGAGTCATCAGTAGCCATTGGCTGGCACTCTTTTGTCCTAGCTTGTGGGGAGAGGGGGCTTTGGTGCTGATCATATGTATATATGGTCAGTCTCTAGGGGATTGTTCTGCTTGATAGGGCAATGTCACTGTCCCATGCCTCTGCCATTCATGATTGGCCTTTAAACTTTTAAACCGTCAAAGGAATGCGTGTAATTTTGAATAAACGAGCAGGAATATAGCACCTAGGCTACACATGTAATGTGTTCGAGTGTGTAGAAATAATACACATATTATATGCATATGTACATATGTGAGTAGTTACAATTCCCCTATATAAGAAATAATTTATTTTTGCATTAATGTAACATTATTACTTTCATTGGGAACAGCAAAATGTAATGATTTTGCACATGCATGTTCATCAACTAATCTTTTTAAAGTGGATCTCTAGGTTCTGTTACCTATATTTTCTATGGAGGTTTCCGTAATACATTATTATTACTTGCTAAGCTACAACCCTAGTTGAAAAAGCTGATATAAGTCCACGGGTTCCAACAGGAAAAATAACCCAGTGAGGAAAGGAAACAAGGAAAAATAAAATATTTTAAGAACAGTAATAACTCCTAAACAAATATTTCCTATGCAAACTATTAAAACGTTAACAAAACAAGAGGAAGAGAAATAAGATAAAATAGTGTGGCCGAGTGTACCCTCAAGCAAGAGACTTTGATTAAGTAAAATAAAAAAAAGAGAGGAGTTTGATATAAAATAAATTATCCTTAATTGTGCACATCATGAATGGTAAATTACGAATATAAATCTTCATGGTAAGACATTAGTAGCAGTATATATGAAAATCATACACGTCATAAGAGTAGGAAAAAACTCTTAACCTTTCCGAGCAAAATATCG
Source organism: Palaemon carinicauda (assembly GCF_036898095.1). NCBI lineage: Eukaryota > Metazoa > Arthropoda > Malacostraca > Decapoda > Palaemonidae > Palaemon > Palaemon carinicauda. The sequence goes on along the minus strand of NC_090755.1, from coordinate 17,425,947 downwards.
TTTGCTTTCCAGTATTTTCTTTTAACTTTTATTTCCCATTGCCATCTATGTGGCTCTCAGACAAGTCCCTTGTTCTAATGATCGCTCGAGGGGTACTGCTTAACCCTCAGCAAGTAAAATGCAATGTTGCTCTGTCACTATGCTGAATTGTTAGATTTTGTGGAATTCCCCACTGTGATGGAATATACTGTCACCAATAGGCTTTCAACGCATTACATTAAGGAACTTGTTACGTCACTTATAACAGAGTTCAGTGATCCCGCCCTTCAATTTATGAGTTATAGTACTCTTAAAAAGGTCAATAACCTCACTGCATAGAACACATATTTTTCATACAAGGATTAGGACGTGTGTGTGTGTGTAAAGAGATTGATATATATTGATATGAATAGTTGATGAACCTTACGTGGAAGTTTTCTGCACAATGTGTTCATCCACAATTCATTAGTCTGGGAATTGAGTCCTTTTTAAGATTTGCTTAATATTTACTTCAAGAAAAGTGATAACCGATATCTGCTTTGAATTTTAGTGTAGTGGCATAACATTCAAGTCAGTGGTTGGGCAGAAAGGTTGTGTTAATGTTAATCAATCAATCAATCAATATACCAAGGCACTTCCCCCAATTTTGGGGGGTAGCCGACACCAACAATGAAACAACAAAAAGGGGACCTCTACTCTCTATGTTCCTTCAGCCTAATCAGGGACTCAACCGAGTTCAGCTGGTACTGCTAGGGTGCCTCAGCCCAACCTCCCACATTTCCACCACAGATGAAGCTTCATAATGCTGACTCCCCTACTGCTGCTACCTCCGCGGTCATCTAAGGCACCGGAGGAAGCAGCAGGGCCTACTGGAACTGCGTCACAATCGCTCGCCATTCATTCCTATTTCTAGCACGCTCTCTTGCCTCTCTCACATCTATCCTCCTATCACCCAGAGCTTTCTTCACACCATCCATCCACCCAAACCTTGGCCTTCCTCTTGTACTTCTCCCATCAACTCTTGCATTCATCACCTTCTTTAGCAGACAACCATTTTCCATTCTCTCAACATGGCCAAACCACCTCAACACATTCATATCCACTCTAGCCGCTAACTCATTTCTTACACCCGTTCTCTCCCTCACCACTTCGTTCCTAACCCTATCTACTCGAGATACACCAGCCATACTCCTTAGACACTTCATCTCAAACACATTCAATTTCTGTCTCTCCCTCACTTTCATTCCCCACAACTCCAATCCATACATCACAGTTGGTACAATCACTTTCTCATACAGAACTCTCTTTACATTCATGCCCAACCCTCTATTTTTTACTACTCCCTTAACTGCCCCCAACACTTTGCAACCTTCATTCACTCTCTGACGTACATCTGCTTCCACTCCACCATTTGCTGCAACAATAGACCCCAAGTACTTAAACTGATCCACCTCCTCAAGTAACTCTCCATTCAACATGACATTCAACCTTGCACCACCTTCCCTTCTCGTACATCTCATAACCTTACTCTTACCCACATTGACTCTCAATTTCCTTCTCTCACACACCCTTCCAAATTCTGTCACTAGTCGGTCAAGCTTCTCTTCTGTGTCTGCTACCGGTACAGTATCATCCGCAAACAACAACTGATTTACCTCCCATTCATGGTCATTCTCGCCTACCAGTTTTAATCCTCGTCCAAGCACTCGAGCATTCACCTCTCTCACCACTCCATCAACATACAAGTTAAACAACCACGGCGACATCACACATCCCTGTCTCAGCCCCACTCTCACCGGAAACCAATCACTCACTTCATTTCCTATTCTAACACATGCTTTACTACCTTTGTATAAACTTTTCACTGCTTGCAACAACCTTCCACCAACTCCATATAACCTCATCACATTCCACATTGCTTCCCTATCAACTCTATCATATGCTTTCTCCAGATCCATAAACGCAACATACACCTCCTTACCTTTTGCTAAATATTTCTCGCATATCTGCCTAACTGTAAAAATCTGATTCATACATCCCCTACCTCTTCTAAAACCACCCTGTACTTCCAAGATTGCATTCTCTGTTTTATCCTTAATCCTATTAATCAATACTCTACCATACACTTTTCCAACTACACTCAACAAACTAATACCTCTTGAATTACAACACTCATGCACATCTCCCTTACCCTTATATAGTGGTACAATACATGCACAAACCCAATCTACTGGTACCATTGACAACACAAAACACATATTAAACAGTCTCACCAACCATTCAAGTACAGTCACACCCCCTTCCTTCAACATCTCGGCTTTCACACCATCCATACCAGATGCTTTTCCTACTCTCGTTTCATCTAGTGCTCTCCTCACTTCATCTATTGTTATCTCTCTCTCATTCTCATCTCCCATCACTGGCACCTCAACACCTGGAACAGCAATTATATCTGCCTCCCTATTATCCTCAACATTCAGCAAACTTTCAAAATATTCCGCCCACCTTTTCCTTGCCTCCTCTCCTTTTAACAACCTTCCATTTCCATCTTTCACTGTCTCTTCAATTCTTGCGCCAGCCTTCCTTACTCTCTTCACTTCTTTCCAAAACTTCTTCTTATTCTCTTCATATGACTGACCCAATCCCTGACCCCACCTCAGGTCAGCTGCCCTCTTTGCCTCACGTACCTTGCGCTTTACTTCCACCTTTTTCTCTCTATATTTTTCATACTTCTCTATACTATTACTCTGCAGCCATTCTTCAAAAGCCCTCTTTTTCTCTTCCACTTTCACCTTCACTCCTTCATTCCACCATTCACTGCCCTTCCTCATGCTGCCTCCAACAACCTTCTTACCACATACATCACTTGCAATCCCAACAAAATTTTCTTTTACTAACTTCCACTCCTCCTCTAAATTACCAGTTTCTCTTACTCTCACCTCATCATATGCCATTTTCAACCTTTCCTGATATTTACTTTTTACCCCCGGTTTTATTAGCTCTTCAATCCTCACTACCTCCCTTTTACATCCACCTACTCTATTCCCCCACTCTTTTGCTACAACTAATTTTCCTTCCACCAAAAAATGATCAGACATACCGTTAGCCATACCCCTATACACGTGCACGTCTTTCAATCTTCCAAACATTCTTTTAGTTACCAACACATAATCCATTAATGCCCTTTCTACTACTCTTCCATTTGCCACTCTTACCCATGTATACTTATTTTTATCTTTCTTTTTAAAGAAGCTAGCACTTATTACCATCTCTTGTTCAACACACATGTCTACCAGTCTCTCACCACTCTCATTTCCACCTGGTACGCCATACTTACCAATGACACCTTCTACCTCTCCAGCGCCCACTCTAGCATTTAAGTCACCCATAACAACTACATAATTCCTTCTACCCAGTCCTTCTACACACCTAGTTAAATCATTCCAGAACTCATTCCGCTCTTCTTCACTTTTCTCACTACCTGGCCCATACGCACTGACAAACGCCCAACATTCCCTACCCAACCTAACCCTTACCCACATTAACCTAGATGATATCTCCTTCCATTCCACTACTTTACCTGTCATCCATTCACTCAGCAATAACGCCACACCCTCTCTCGCTCTTCCCCTTTCAATCCCAGACACTCTACCAGACATTTCACCAAACATCACTTCACCCTTTCCTTTCATCTTTGTCTCACACAAGGCCAATACATCCATCCTTCTACTTCTAAACATACTTCCAATCTCACATGTAGAAGGTTAAAAAGCGGGCACAGCGAGCGATCGGCCGAGGGGACGATGAAAAGACTTATAAGATGAGGTGCACTGACTTGCTAATACCCACCGGGGTCAGTGCCACAGACACTGATAGTATAAGGAAGGAAATCGTATGATGATTATGAATCCTTCTTCATTGGTCAACATTTCTTCAAGATATAACCCAAGAACTTTCAAAGGCATTGAATGAAATAGTGGATGTAGTTCACAGCAGAAGATACAAACGGGATTATTAGCTGCGATGCGATATTTTTATATATCTTATGATATGTAAAGAAATTCTTAAGTTTCTTTTAAATGCTTTTTCTTTTGTATTACATTTCCTCATTATGTGCAAAGACTATATTGATGAAAATCATCAAGAGAAATATGAATGAAATAAGTTTCTCTTATTAATTAAGTCCCATCTTGTCAATCATCAGTAGAAGCATCCCACTATTTTCACAATTGTCAAATGAGATATCAAATAGTCTAAAATAATCATTATTTTACATTTCACATAATTGATATCTGGCCAAAGTTTTTTACTTTTAATTTTACTATGGATGTCCACACTTAATTCTAATTATAAGACTAATTTAAAAAAAAAAAAAAAAAAAAACAGCTTCACATGAACAACTTGCATAATTGGACTAATTTCGGACCTTGATATATTTTCCTTTGAATTTGTGAAAACTGACCCAATTCTCACCTTTGACCTTTGACACCGAGAGGACCACTAAGTATCCCTCTGCTTCCATGTCTTCCAGTTTGATCAGAGTTGGAGGAATGACGTCATCGCTCACTGACTCAAGATAGACTTCCAGGACTTTCCATCTGCAAAGCAAAATTGAATGTTCTCTTGTCAACA
>NC_090755.1:17413836-17416336 GCF_036898095.1 Palaemon carinicauda | reverse complement strand
GGTGCAGATTTCCTCTCTCATTTCCACCTTCTGGTCGATGTCGCCCACCGACGATTGGTCAACGCAGACTCGTACTTGTCGACACCTCTTCAACCCGCCCCCTCTAACCTCGCTCTCCACATCAGCGCACCCACGGATGCCTACGCCCACCTCCTCACGTCGTACCCGGAAGTTTTCCAGAACTTCGCCAAACGCCCACGGTTCCTGCCAAGCACGGTATTTATCACCATATCAAGACGACGGGACCCCCAGTCTTCGCAAAATTCAGACGTCTGGCACCGGAACGATTGGCAGCCGCCAAACAGACGTTCACCGAAATGGAGAAAATGGGCCTTTGCCAAAAGGCCTCCAGCCCATGGTCGTCACCCTTACACATCGTTCTGAAGAAAGACGGCTCCCTCCGTCCGTGCGGGGATTACAGGCGCCTGAACATGCAAACAGAACCGGATCACTACCCCCTCCCAAACATTGCCGATGTAACCTCCTACCTGCACAAAGCAAAGGTTTTCTCTACGCTCGACCTCCTGAAGGGGTATTATCAGGTGCCTATGAACCCAGAAGACATCCCCAAGACCGCCATCACCACTCCGTTTGGCACATACACCTTAAATTACTCCTGTTTTGGCCTTCGTAATGCTGGGGCAACGTTTCAACGTCTCATGGATGGCATCTTAGGGGACCTCCCTTTCTGTGTATGTTATGTGGACGACATACTTGTGTTCTCCTCCTCAAAAGAGGAACACCTCCGTCACCTGCGCATCGTGCTCGACCGCCTGCAACAAAACGGCCTTGTAGTCCGGTACGACAAGTGTACCTTTGGCGCCAACGAAGTGTCGTTCTTAGGGCACCGTATCACTCCTGAAGGAGTCCATCCCCTCCCTGAGAAGGTAGCAGCCGTTCAGAATTTCCCAACGCCCTCGACCGTCAAAGCTCTGCAGGAATTCTTGGGCATGATCAACTATTATCACCGTTTTCTGCCAGCCATTGCCGCCACTCTTGCTCCCCTCTACGCCTCCCTCAAGGGCAAGCCAAAGGACCTGAAGTGGGGTCCCCTTCAAGAAGCAGCCTTCTGCAATGCAAAGAAGGCCCTATCAACTGCTGCGGCTCTCACTTTTCCTATCCCACACGCCCCTCTCCTTCTCTCCACCGATGCCAGCGACTTCGCTATTGGTGCAGTACTCGAGCAGGTGGTCAAAGGCTCGCCCCGCCCATTGGCCTTCTTCAGCAGAAAACTGTCCAAGGCAGAATCGGGTTATTCTACCTTCGATCGAGAATTGCTGGCGGTGCACTTGGCTGTCCGTCACTTTCGCCATTTCTTAGAAGGTACGCCCTTCGTCATTCGCACAGACCACATGCCTCTGGTGCACGCCTTCACTCGACAGTCTGACGCCTGGTCCGCCCGTCAACGCCGATATATCTCCGCCGTGGCTGAATACAATTGCACCCTCCAATACGTCCCTGGGAAAATGAATCCCGTTGCCGATGCCCTGTCAAGAAACACGTTGGCTGCCGTTCAACTGGGATTGGATTACAACGCCCTGGCTGAAGCCCAACGACAGAATCCAGAGTATCAAGCTTGTAGGACATCCTGCACGTCCCTCCGTTGGGAGGATTTTCCCCTCGAAAACTCCAACACCACCCTCCTCTGTGACGTCAGTACTGGTAGACCGCGACCTTGGATTCCTGCTCCCATGCGCCGACAGGTGTTTGATTTCATCCACGGCCTTTCACATCCCTCGTGCCGTTCTACTGCACAGCTGCTGAAGGCAAAGTTCATTTGGCACGGCATTTCTAAGGATGCTAAGGATTGGGTCCGTGCATGTACTTCTTGCCAAACTTCCAAAGTACATCGACACACGGATTCAGGAGTGGACACCTTTCCTCAACCTCAGCGTCGTTTTGCACACATTCACGTCGACGTTGTAGGCCCCCTACCCACATCACAAGGACATCGTTACCTGTTTACCATCATCGACCGCTCCACTCGTTGGCCTGAAGCCATTCCCATGGAAACTGCAACGTCCGCCTCATGTACATCTGCCTTACTCTCTGGATGGATTTCAAGATTCGGTATCCCTGAGCATATTACTTCTGACAGGGGAACCACTTTCACCTCTCAATTATGGACGTCATTAGCGAATCTCCTGGGCATCACCCTACATCAGACAACGGCCTACAACCCCGCTGCCAATGGAATGGTTGAACGTTTTCATCGCACCCTCAAAGCAGCTTTGATGTCCCGCTGCAAGGATTGCAACTGGTTTACTCAGCTTCCCTGGGTCCTCCTTGGACTAAGGATCACTCCTAAAGACGCCCTCGACGTCTCGGCAGCCGAAATGGTGTATGGCGACCCGTTGGTTGTCCCTGCCGAGTTTTTTCCTTCTACAACCTTCTCCGACGATCTCCAGTGCATACGTCACGTCGTGGGAAAATTTACTCCGTGCCGCCAGACTTACAAGCCCCCAGCGAAGCATCACATACCAACGGACTTGCACTCCGC
>NC_090755.1:17401336-17406336 GCF_036898095.1 Palaemon carinicauda | reverse complement strand
TGTACATTTCTGTCGTATCCGGGGAGCACATCCAGACCGGATATATACATTAAAGGTCAATGAATCCCATGTGTAAGTGAAGCTAAATTTTTAGGTTTTCTCACCTAAAAGCATTAAAAGCTAAATGTGTCGAGGCTCTGAATCTTTTAAAAGTATTGTCCCATACATCGTGGGGGCCAGACCGCAATACTATTTTAAGATTATACAAGGCCTTGATTTTTTCCAAAATTAGTTATGGATGTGAAATATACTCTTCAGTCACCCCAAGCCGGTTAAAATATTAGATTCAATACATCATGCTGGTATTAGATTGTCCACAGGAGCGTTTAGAACCTCACCTATCCCAAGTCTCCTTGTTGATGCTGGAGAGTTACCTTTAGACCTTTACCGAATGTCTTCCATTATTCGGTATTGGTTTAGATTGCAAAGACTCCCTAACTCTTCAGCCTTTCAGATTGCAAGCCTTGTAAGACACACATCATAATTTGAGTTGCACTCAAAATCTCCTCAACCTTATAGCTTTCGGGTGAAACAATTATTAAACAGTCTGTATATAATTAGAATTAAGGTACTTCCATTCAAGGTATCATCAATGCCTCCATGGAAATTACCAGAGATATCCTTTTGTAAATACTTTATTGGAGTTAAGAAAAAGGTGACTGACCTAGAAGCCAGGTCTCTTTTTTTATGGAACATGTTGAAGAACATAGAGGATCGACTTTTATATATACTGATGGCTCCAAATCTGATGCTGGCGTTGGATTTGGAGTACATAGTAATGGTTTCAATTGTAGAGGTGCACTTCCTCTATCAGCTTCCTTATTTACTGCCGAATTCTATGGCATACTAATCGCTATTGAGAAAATAGCGTTGGAGAAGGAGGGTAATTTTACAATTTTTAGTGATGCAAGGAGTGTCCTTCAAGCTTTAGACGTTTTTGATTCTAGTAACCCTCTAGTTTTAAAGATTTTAGAATGGCCTTTTATTATCGGACGGAAAGGTATAATGGTTCGAGTATGGGAATGAGAAGGCAGATTCACTGGCAAAGAATGCTGCATCCGAGTTGCTGACAAGAAGGTATCCCATTCCGTATAATGATTTCCTACCTAACATCAGAAAATTGGTTCGCAATAAATGGCAACAGCACTGGGATAGTCTAGATGGCAATAAAATGAGAGAAGTAACAAATGTCATATTTCCCTTAACATGATGCCCCAAAAATGGGAGAAGTCTCTTTGTCGTCTCCGTATTGGTCACACTCGGTTGACACATGAGTTTCTGCTGAAGGGCCAACACCAACCGTATTGTGACGACTGTTTGGTACCTCTAACAGTGAGGCATTTGTTGACCGAATGCCCCAATTATAATAACTTGAGGGATAGATATTTGTTTGAGGCTGGAGGTGAGAGGGGCAGGTTCATCCTTGCCAAGATTCTTGGACATGATGTGTCCTACTATGCAAGTGGCATTTTTAGATTTATTTCAGAAGCAGGTCTTCTGAAAACTATCTAACTTTTGTAATGACATTCAACTTTTATGGTTTTAATTGAATATTCTTTAATGTTTACATATATATATATATATATATATATAAACTATATATATATATATATATATATATATATAAACTATATGATATCGGCGTCAATGACCTTAGATGTCAGGATGCCTGAAAATTTTAAATCAATCAAACAATCAATCTTACTAGAATTAGGATGGACCGGCAGGGGTCACTTGCCTTAGTTAGATGGGCACTGGGCATCAAAAGGAACTGGCTATCCTTTGATGAATATAGCCAATGAATCCTCTATTGAGACCCTTTGTGTCAATAGGAGGAGATGATGATGATAAAAATTATATATATATATGTATGTATGTATGTATGTATGTATGTATGTATATATGTATATATGTATATATGTATATATGTATATATGTATATATGTATATATGTATATATGTATATATGTATATATGTATATATGTATATATGTATATATGTATATATGTATATATGTATATATGTATATATGTATATATGTATATGTATATATATATATGTATATATATATGTATATATATGTATATGTATATATATATATATATATATATATATATATATATATATATATATATATACAGTATACGGCATTATACAGTTAGTATATATGGCGTGATTGTTTTACCTGAAAAACTGTTCCAAGGATGTTTAAGAAGCTAATATGTCGCTGGCAAGTTTTTATTCCAGGTGGCCACCCATCCGCTAACTGACCGGAACCGAAATTCCCTGTCGGATTTTTTGACACCCACAAAGCTGCCCAGCTATGAAATTGAGGCGTGTTATTCATTCATTCATTCATGCAGATTGCCATGCCTATAGATCAAATCATTGATATTCCAAGTAAAGAAAAAAAGAAAAAACTAAAGAACACGAATTTGAAATATTATTTCCCCTAAGAATAACCTACAATAAAAATGAATTTATTTGTGGCCTGCTTTTCCATTTGTTCGTTAGTCTGTTTTATGCAATTTTTTTTTCGGGTTATCTGTGAAATGGCAACGTCTTCCGTTCATAAATAATTAGGTTTATTTGAAAGAGCACCAATAAACCTTAATATTTGTATTTTGAAATTTACTTAAAGACCTGGAATGCAGAGCGAGAAAACTTTTGTGTACTCTAGGGAATTTGGTTCTTACGACAGGAAAATAAGGCTGAGGCGGCCATTCATAGGTGAGTTGCAACATTTGGAAAACTTTAAAGTTGTTCCAAAAAGTGAAAAGGTGAATGGGTTGTAGTACCCTATTGAAAACGTTCTTGCCCCGTGATTTGCTTGACTGGGATTCGAGACCCGCTCAAGCTCTATAGTGTTTAGTAGTGTCTCCAACCTCATCATCCTTTGGGAAGCCTGTAGGTCAACATGCTGACTTACCAACAGCCATTGCCTGGCCTTCCCTGGTCCTAGCTTGGGTAGAGAAAGGGCTTGAGCGCTGATCATATGTATACAGTATATGGTCAGTTTTTAGGTCATTGTCATGGTCCCTTGCCTCTGCCATTTATAAGCGACTATTATTGCTTATATAATAAAGAACAAGTCTCCGACTACACACACACACACACACACACATATATATATATATATATTTATATATATTTATATCTATATCTATATCTATCTATCTATCTATATATATATATATATATATATATATGCTTTCTAGTCACGCTCAGGGGTGAGAGGAGTAGTCATACCATGGTGGGAGGAGGTTACCCCCATGAGGTACACTCGAAAACCATACTCTCCCACTAATTGCCGAACCAGCGGGATGTAGTTAGGAAAGGGGAATATGGTTGAGAAGGGTTGAATCTGGTTGTGTGCATGTTTGTGTGTATTTGATTATCCGGCTAAATATTTAAACGTCATTTTTGACGCCTTGGGTACATTAGTATATTGTAATGTAAAAGTGGAATAGCAAGATTGTCATGAAAAGAGAGAGAGAGAGAGAGAGAGAGAGAGAGAGAGAGAGAGAGAGACAGAGACAGAGTGTAATTGAAATATCGATTAACCATTTCGTCGTTCAGCCTGAAGTTCTTTGGATTCTCATATATGGAAAATCAGGAATTACTCTTACTTCAATGACCTTGCTCTTCAAGGGCCCTCACTGATAACTATTTCAAAAAGGAATTTCCTGATTCCTGTGTGGTAGAATGCTTCGCCCCAGCTAAGTTTTCTCCTATTTGCTGATGCTACGCCAAAGAGAAGGCAACAATTTATCAATCAATTAACCGTTACATGGACAATATATATATCAAAATGTGGTGGAGTCATAATGGATTTTTAGATATATGCTTAAAGTGATATAATCTTTGATATCAGTGCATTAAAGATTTTTTTCTCTTGCAATTTACATACACAAATATTATATATATATATATATATATATATATATATATAACTATAGGGACATCCCAAATTTAATCAACAAATAAAGTTATTGATAAATGAAGAACTTGAGATTCTTTGAAATTAAAACTTTAAACATAAATTTTGATAAACCTAAATGATTTTTCACAAGGTTCCCAAAATTTCTTGACCTACCTCACGAACTTTGAATCATGAGCTTCGAAGAAGCTCATGATTCAGTTTGCATGTTAGACCTCACTAAGGTATCTATCTATCTATCTATTTATTTATTTAGACACAATCTTAGTAAACTAACTTACATCAGGCATACTTCCGTCAATAAGAGAAATTTTACTTTCACTTCCAATCTTGAGAGGCTTCTAACTTTAACTGATATTCTTTTTCTTCTCTATTTAACCTGTTTTGACGCTCAAGTTTTTCCCTTTTTAATCTGTCCTGACGCTCAAGTTCTTCCTTTTTTTATCTGTCCTGATGCTCAAGTTCTTCCCTTTTTAATCTGTCCTGACGCTCAAGTTCTTCCTTTTTTTTATTTTTCCTATTTCCCCTCTATTGCATACTGAATTTCTATTCTTTTTACCTCTAAGACTGAACTGCCTTCGTCACATAAATCAAAGGCCTCTTCCAAGAGAATTCCATCATCGACTAACTTTGATATTACGTTACTCTTATCCTGAGATTTACACCATGCTTTCTTTATGTCTTTATCAAACTTAGAGTGCCTAGCAATCTCTGAACAATCATCCTTTTGCATCCGGTGCGAACTCAAATATCCACTCGTAGGATTTTCAACAAACTCGCTAATGTTAAAGGACTCCATAATTATCAACTTAATATATTAATTATCACTTAGATAAACAGCACAAAAAGAAATTAATTTGAAAATACAAACCAATACGTCAATACGCATCTAACAAATCTTGCACAATAACGATCATTACAAACAATTACCGAGGGCTAACAAATGTCAATCCCGGACAGGCCCCCACTTGTTACGATCTGCTTCTAATACTCTTAAGTTATTAGATAAAGAAACGTAAATATTTTGCTTACCCAAGGCAATTATTCAAACACTGTTAA